>NW_024470827.1:134505-179505 GCF_017639515.1 Carcharodon carcharias | reverse complement strand
TTACTCTGTATCTAACCCCGTGCTGTACCTGTCCTGGGAGTGTTTGATGGGGACAGTGTAGAGAGAGCTTTACTCTGTATCTAACACTGTGCTGTACCTGTCCTGGGAGTGTTTGATGGAGACAGTGTAGAGGGAGATTTACTCTGTATCTAACCCCGTGCTGTACCTGTCCTGGGCGTGTTTGATGGGGACAGTGTAGAGGGAGATTTACTCTGTATCTAACCCCGTGCTGTACCTGTCCTGGGAGTGTTTGATGGGGACAGTGTAGAGGGAGATTTACTCTGTATCTAACCCCGTGCTGTACCTGTCCTGGGAGTGTTTGATGGGGACAGTGTAGAGGGAACTTTACTCTGTATCTAACCCCGTGCTGTACCTGTCCTGGGAGTGTTTGATGGGGACAGTGTAGAGGGAACTTTACTCTGTATCTAACCCCGTGCTGTACCTGTCCTGGGAGTGTTTGATGGGGACAGTGTAGAGGGAGGTTTACTCTGTATCTAACCCCGTGCTGTACCTGTCCTGGGAGTGTTTGGTGGGGACAGTGTAGAGGGAGATTTACTCTGTATCTAACCCCGTGCTGTACCTGTCCTGGGAGTGTTTGATGGGGACAGTGTAGAGGGAGATTTACTCTGTATCTAACCCCGTGCTGTACCTGTCCTGGGAGTGTTTGATGGGGACAGTGTACAGGGAGATTTACTCTGTATCTAACCCCGTGCTGTACCTGTCCTGGGAGTGTTTGATGGGGACAGTGTAGAGGGAACTTTACTCTGTATCTAACCCCGTGCTGTACCTGTCCTGGGAGTGTTTGATGGGGACAGTGTAGAAGGAGATTTACTCTGTATCTAACCCCATGCTGTACCTGTCCTGGGAGTGTTTGATGGGGACAGTGTACAGGGAGGTTTACTCTGTATCTAACCCTGTGCTGTACCTGTCCTGGGAGTGTTTGATGGGGACAGTGTAGAGGGAGCTTTACTCTGTATCTAACCCTGTGCTGTACCTGTCCTGGGAGTGTTTGATGGGGACAGTGTAGAGGGAGCTTTACTCTGTATCTAACCCCGTGCTGTACCTGTCCTGGGAGTGTTTGATGGGGACGGTGTAGAGGGAGATTTACTCTGTGTCTAACCCCGTGCTGTATCTGTCCTGGGAGTGTTTGATGGGGACAGTGTAGAGGGAGATTTACTCTGTATCTAACACCGTGCTGTACCTGTCCTGGGACTGTTTGATGGGGACGGTGTAGAGGGAGATTTACTCTGTGTCTAACCCCGTGCTGTATCTGTCCTGGGAGTGTTTGATGGGGACAGTGTAGATGGAGATTTACTCTGTATCTAACCCCGTGCTGTACCTGTCCTGGGAGTGTTTGATGGGGACAGTGTAGAGGGATCTTTACTCTGTATCTAACCCCGTGCTGTACCTGTCCTGGGAGTGTTTGATGGGGACAGTGTAGAGGGAGATTTACTCTGTATCTAACCCCGTGCTGTACCTGTCCTGGGAGTGTTTGATGGGGACAGTGTAGAGGGAGCTTTACTCTGTATCTAACCCCGTGCTGTACCTGTCCTGGGAGTGTTTGATGGGGACAGTGTAGAGGGAGATTTACTCTGTATCTAACCCCGTGCTGTACCTGTCCTGGGAGTGTTTGATGGGGACAGTGTAGAGGGAGATTTACTCTGTATCTAACCCTGTGCTGTACCTGTCCTGGGAGTGTTTGATGGGGACAGTGTAGAGGGAGCTTTACTCTGTATCTAACACCGGGTTGTACCTGTCCTGGGAGTGTTTGATGGGGACAGTGTTAGTGGGATCTTTACTCTGTATCTAACCCCGTGCTGTTTCTGCCCTGGGAGTGTTTGATGGGGACAGCGTAGAGGGAGATTTACTCTGTATCTAACCCCGTGCTGTACCTGTCCTGGGCCTGTTTGATGGGGACAGTGTAGAGGGAGATTTACTCTGTATCTAACCCCGTGCTGTACCTGTCCTGGGAGTGTTTGATGGGGACAGTGTAGAGGGAGATTTACTCTGTATCTAACCCCGTGCTGTACCTGTCCTGGGCCTGTTTGATGGGGACAGTGTAGAGGGTGCTTTACTCTGTATCTAACCCCGTGCTGTACCTGTCCTGGGAGTGTTTGATGGGGACAGTGTAGAGGGAGATTTACTCTGTACCTATCCCTGTGCTGTACCTGTCCTGGGAGTGTTTGATGGGGACAGTGTAGAGGGAGATTTACTCTGTATCTAACCCCGTGCTGTACCTGTCCTGGGAGTGTTTGATGGGGACAGTGTCGAGGGAGCTTTACTCTGTATCTAACCCCGTGCTGTACCTGTCCTGGGAGTGTTTGATGGGGACGGTGTAGAGGGAGCTTTACTCTGTATCTAACCCCGTGCTGTACCTGTCCTGGGAGTGTTTGATGGGGACAGTGTAGATGGACATTTACTCTGTATCTAACCCCGTGCTGTACCTGTCCTGGGAGAGTTTCAAGGGGACGGTGTAGAGGTTTAATTTAACTGTTTTTGTGATCTCACTGTGCCTCATAAACATGCATTGATTTGGTACTTAAGAACCAAACAGTGGGAGAATCTCAGTGGGTGTTTTGCACCTCATTCAGAACTCAGTGTGTTCATTATTGAGCAGAACGTGGAAAGCTTCATTTGCAAGCAAATGGCTTTAGCCTGAGAATTAACAGCGGGGCAGACTGTCTGCTGCAGGATCAGGCAGTTAACACATCACCTAAAATGTCCCTTCACCGCGCTCACTCACAAACGTACAGCTGTGTTAAGGAGGAGGCAATACAGCTATACCAGTACAACCCTCATCAGCCTCTTCCCCCTGTCTCCCCCCCTCCCGGAGCCAGTACTGTGGGAGTGCTGTACTGTCAGAGGGTCAGTGCTGAGGGAGTGCCGCACTGTCAGAGGGTCAGTACTGAGGGAGTGCCGCACTGTCAGAGGGTCAGTACTGAGGGAGTGCCGCACTGTCAGAGGGTCAGTACTGAGGGAGTGCTGCACTGTCAGTGGGTCAGTACTGAGGGAGTGCTGCACTGTCAGAGGGTCAGTACTGAGGGAATGCTGCACTGTCAGATGGTCAGTACTGAGGGAGTGCCGCACTGTCAGAGGGTCAGTACTGAGGGAGTGCTGCACTGTCAGAGGGTCAGTACTGAGGGAGTGCTGCACTGTCAGAGGGTCAGTACTGAGGGAGTGCCGCACTGTCGGAGGGTCAGTACTGAGGGAGTGCTGCACTGTCGGAGGGTCAGTACTGAGGGAGTGCCGTACTGTCAGAGGGTCAGTACTGAGGGAGTGCTGCACTGTCAGATGGTCAGTACTGAGGGAGTGCCGCACTGTCAGATGGTCAATACTGAGGGAGCGCCGCACTGTCGGAGGTTCAGTACTGAGGGAGTGCTGCACTGTCGGAGGGTCAGTGCAGAGGGAGTGCCGCACTGTCTGAGGGTCAGTACTGAGGGAGTGCTGCACTGTCAGAGGGTCAGTGATGAGGGAGTGCCGCACGGTCAGAGGGTCAGTACTGAGGGAGTGCCACACACTGTCAGAGGGTCAGTACTGAGGGAGTGCTGCACTATCAGAGGGTCAGTACTGAGGCAGCGCTGCACTGTCGGAGGGTCAGTACTGAGGGAGAGCTGCACTGTCAGAGGGTCAGTACTGAGGGAGTGCTGCACTATCAGAGGGTCAGTACTGAGGCAGCGCTGCACTGTCGGAGGGTCAGTACTGAGGGAGTGCTGCACTGTCAGAGGGTCAGTACTGAGGGAATGCAGCACTGTCAGAGGGTCAGTAATGAGGGAGTGCCGCACGGTCAGAGGGTCAGTACTGAGGCAGTGCCACACACTGTCAGAGGGTCAGTACTGAGGGAGTGCTGCACTGTCAGATGGTCAGTACTGAGAGAGTGCTACACTGTCAGAGGTTCAGTACTGAGGGAGTGCCGCACTTTTGGAGGGTCTGTACTGAGGGAGTGCTGCACTGTCAGAGGGTCAGTGCAGAGGGAGTGCCGCACTGTCAGAAGGTCTGTACTGAGGGAGTGCTGCACTGTCAGAAGTTCAGTACTGAGGGAGTGCTGCACTGTCAGAGGGTCAGTACTGAGGGAGTGTTGCACTGTCGGAGGGTCAGTACTGAGGGAAAGCTGCACTGTCAGAGGGTCAGTACTGAGGGAGTGCTGCACTGTCAGAGGGTCAGTGCTGAGGGAGTGCCGCACTGTCAGAGGGTCAGTACTGAGGGAGTGCCGCACTGTCGGAGGGAGATGTTTGTGAAGTTGGGGTGAGCTGACTACACAGTCTCTGTGTTCAGAGAGCAGGCTGTCTGTGCTCTGTTGGTGTGGACATTGTTGGATCAATCCGAAGGCTGTGGTGAGCACTGCGGAGGTTTAAGGTGATAACTCTCTGCCCGATCCCTGGGGTAGATTATACATTGACGGGACTATCCAGGTGCCACTGTTCCTTTGTCAGTTCCGGCAGCGCTGGTGTCATCATCTCATTCCTATCCAGCTCTTAAACACACTCCTGCTGGCAACAATTAGACCTCCACCCAACTGAGAGAGACAGAGACAGAGAGAGAGAGAGAGAGACAGAGACAGAGAGAGAGACAGAGGCAGAGAGCGAGAGATAGAGGCAGAGACAGAGACGGAGAGAGACAGAGTCAGAGAGAGAGAGAGAGAGACAGAGGCAGAGTGAGAGACAGAGGCAGAGAGAGAGAGAGAGAGACAGAGGCAGAGAGACAGAGGCAGAGAGAGAGAGACAGACAGAGGCAGAGAGAGAGACAGAGGCAGAGAGCGAGAGACAGAGAGAGAGAAAGAGAGAGAGACAGAGAGAGAGAGAGAGACAGAGAGAGAGAGAGAGAGAGAGACAGAGGCAGAGAGAGAGACAGAGGCAGAGAGAGAGAGAGAGACAGAGACAGAGAGAGACAGAGGCAGAGAGCAAGAGAGAGACAGAGAGAGAGAAAGAGAGAGAGAGAGAGAGACAGAGACAGAGAGAGAGAGAGAGTCAGAAAGAGAAAGATAGAGACAGAGAGAGAGAGAGAGAGAGACAGAGAGAGAGAGAGAGAGACAGAGAGAGAGAGAGAGAGACAGAGGCAGAGAGAGACAGAGACAGAGAGAGAGAGAGAGACAGAGAGAGAGAGAGAGAGACAGAGAGAGAGAGAGAGAGAGAGAGAGAGAGAGAGAGACAGGGCTGGCAGGGACAGGGTTGGTGGAATGACCTCCTCCCACATCTGTATCGTTCCAGCAGAATTATGACTGGGCAGCAGCACCGAAGCTCCCTCAATGCTCACAGAGAATTTGATAGATTAGAGGATTAATCCCCCCTCCAATAAGGACAGTGTAGAGGGAGATTTACTCTGTATCTAAGCCCGTGCTGTACCTGTCCTGGGAGTGTTTGATGGGGACAGTGTAGAGGGAGATTTACTCTGTATCTAACCCCGTGCTGTACCTGTCCTTGGAGTGTTTGATGGGGACAGTGTAGAGGGAGATTTACTCTGTATCTAACCCCGTGCTGTACCTGTCCTGGGAGTGTTTGATGGGGACAGTGTAGAGGGAGATTTACTCTGTATCTAACCCCGTGCTGTACCTGTCCTGGGAGTGTTTGATGGGGACGGTGTAGAGGGAGATTTACTCTGTATCTAACCCCGTGCTGTACCTGTCCTGGGAGTGTTTGATGGGGACAGTGTAGAGGGAGATTTAGTCTGTATCTAACCCCGTGCTGTACCTGTCCTGGGAGTGTTTGATGGGGACGGTGTAGAGGGAGATTTACTCTGTATCTAACCCCGTGCTGTACCTGTCCTGGGAGTGTTTGATGGGGACAGTGTAGAGGGAGCTTTACTCTGTATCTAACCCCGTGCTGTACCTGTCCTGGGAGTGTTTGATGGGGACAGTGTAGAGGGAGCTTTACTCTGTATCTAACCCCGTGCTGTACCTGTCCTGGGAGTGTTTGATGGGGACAGTGTAGAGGGAGATTTACTCTGTATCTAACCCCGTGCTGTACCTGTCCTGGGTGTCTTTGATGGGGACAGTGTAGAGGGAGCTTTACTCTGTATCTAACCCCGTGCTGTACCTGTCCTGGGAGTGTTTGATGGGGACAGTGTAGAGGGAGATTTACTCTGTATCTAACCCCGTGCTGTACCTGTCCTGGGAGTGTTTGATGGGGACAGTGTAGAGGGAGATTTACTCTGTATCTAACCCCGTGCTGTACCTGTCCTGGGGGTTTTTGATGGGCACAGTGTAGAGGGAGATTTACTCTGTATCTAACCCCGTGCTGTACCTGTCCTGAGAGTGTTTAATGGGGACAGTGTAGAGGGAACTTTCCTGTCATCTGCATACGAACATACATATGAACAACGAACAGGAGTAGGCCATTTGGCCCCTTGAGCCCTGCTCCCCCTTTCAATAAGATGGTGGCTGATCCGATTGTCCCCTCAACACCCCCCTCCGACAACATTTCACCCCCTTGTGAATCCAGAATCTATCTCGCTCGCCGTTAAATATATTCAAAGACTTTGCTTCCACCTCCTGTTGTGGGAGAGAGTTCCAAAGACTCACCACCGTTGGTGAGAGAAAATTTCCCCTCATCTCGGTCCTTAATGGGCGACCCCTTATTTTTAAATTAACCCCCCCTCATTCTAGATTCTTCCACAAGAGGAAACATCCTCTCCACTCTCAACCTGTCCAAGACCCCTCAGGATCTTAAAGGTTTCAATCAAGTCGCCTCTCACTCTTCTTAACTCCGGCAGATACGAGCCTAACCTGTCTGACCTTCCCTCATAAAACAGGCTGCGCATTCCTGGTGTTAGTCTGGTAAACCTTCCCTGAACTGCTCCCAATGCATTTACATCCTTCCTTAAATAAGGAGACCAGTACTGTCCACAATACTCCAATGTGGTCTCACCAGTGCCCTGTACAACTGAAGCATAACCTCCCTGCTTTTGTATTCAATTCCCCCTCACAATATATGATAATATTCTATTAACTTCCTAATGACTCACTGTACCTGCACACTAACCTTCTGTGATTCATGCACTAGGACACCCAGATCCCTCTGTACCTCAGAGCTCTGCAATCTCTCACCATTTAGATAATACTCTGCACACTAACCTTCTGTGATTCATGCACTAGGACACCCAGATCCCTCTGTACCTCAGAGCTCTGCAATCTCTCACCATTTAGATAATACTCTGCACACTAACCTTCTGTGATTCATGCACTAGGACACCCAGATCCCTCTGTACCTCAGAGCTCTGCAATCTCTCACCATTTAGATAATACTCTGCACACTAACCTTCTGTGATTCATGCCCTAGGACACCCAGATCTCTCGGTACCTCAGAGCTCTGCAATCTCTCACCATTTAGATAATACTCTGCACACTAACCTTTTGTGATTCATACACTAGGACACCCAGATCCCTCTGTACCTCAGAGCTCTGCAATCTCTCACCATTTAGATAATACTCTGCACACTAACCTTCTGTGATTCATGCACTAGGACACCCAGATCCCTCTGTACCTCAGAGCTCTGCAATCTCTCACCATTTAGATAATACTCTGCACACTAACCTTCTGTGATTCATGCACTAGGACACCCAGATCCCTCTGTACCTCAGAGCTCTGCAATCTCTCACCATTTAGATAATACTCTGCACACTAACCTTCTGTGATTCATGCACTAGGACACCCAGATCCCTCTGTACCTCAGAGCTCTGCAATCTCTCACCATTTAGATAATACTCTGCACACTAACCTTCTGTGATTCATGCACTAGGACACCCAGATCCCTCTGTACCTCAGAGCTCTGCAATCTCTCACCATTTAGATAATACTCTGCACACTAACCTTCTGTGATTCATGCACTAGGACACCCAGATCCCTCTGTACCTCAGAGCTCTGCAATCTCTCACCATTTAGATAATACTCTGCACACTAACCTTTTGTGATTCATACACTAGGACACCCAGATCCCTCTGTACCTCAGAGCTCTGCAATCTCTCACCATTTAGATAATACTCTGCACACTAACCTTCTGTGATTCATGCACTAGGACACCCAGATCCCTCTGTACCTCAGAGCTCTGCAATCTCTCACCATTTAGATAATACTCTGCACACTAACCTTTTGTGACTCATGCACTAGGACACCCAGATCCCTCTGCATCTCAGAGGTCTCTCACCATTTAGATGCTCAGGTCTATTATAAATGACGTCATAACGGGACACTTAGAGAATATTAACGGGATTAGACAGAGTCAACATGGGTTTATGAAAGGAAGTCAGGTTTGACAACTCCACTGGAGTTCCTTGAGGATGTAACTAGCAGAATAGATAAGGGAGAACCAGTGGATGTGGTGTATTTGGATTTTCAGAAGGCTTTTGATAAAGTTCCACCAAAGAGGTTAGTGTGTAAAATTAAAGCACATGGGATTGGGGGTAATATATTGGCATGGGTTGAGAATTGGTTACCAGACGAAACAGAGAGAAGGAATAAATGGGTCTTTTTCGGAGTAACAGGCAGTGACTAGTGGGGTACCTCAGGAATCAGTGCTCGGACCCCAGCTATTCACAATCTATATCAATGCTTTGGATGAGGGAACCAAATGTAGTATTTCCAAGTTTGCTGATCACACAAAACGAGGTGGGAATGTGAGCGATGAGGGGGGTGTTAAGAGGCTTCAAGGGGATTTAGACATGTTGAGTGAGTGGGCAAATACATGGCAGATGCAGTATAACATGGATAAGGGGGAAGTTATCCAATTGGGTAGGAAAAACAGAATGGCCGAGTATTATTTAAATGGTGATAGATTGTGAAATTTAGTGTACAAAGGGAGCTGGGTGTCCTTGTACACCAGTCACTGACAGCAGGCGTGTAGGTGCAGCAAACAGTTAGGAAGGTAAATGCTATGTTGGCCTTCATTGTGAGAGGAGTTAAGTACAGGAGCAAGGATGTCTTACTGCAGCTGTACAGGGCCTTGGTGAGACCACACCTGGAGTGTTGTGTGCAGTTTTGGTCTCCTTACCTAAGAAAGGATAGACTTGACACAGAGGGTGAGCAGCGAAGGTTCACCAGGCTGAGTCCAGGGGTGGAGGGATTGTCGAGTGAGGAGAGATTGGGCTGACTAGGCCTGTATTCACTGGAGTTTAGAAGAATGAGAGGGGATCTCATTGAAACATATAAAATTCTGACAGGGATGGACAGACTGGACGCAGGGATGGAGAGACTGGACGCAGGGACGGACAGACTGGATGCAGGGATGGACAGACTGGACGCAGGGATGGAGAGACTGGATGCAGGGACGGACAGACTGGACACAGGGATGGACAGACTGGACGCAGGGATGGAGAGACTGGACACAGGGATGGACAGACTGGATGCAGGGATGGAGAGACTGGACGCAGGGACGGACAGACTGGACGCAGGGACGGACAGACTGGACGCAGGGATGGACAGACTGGACACAGGGATGGACAGACTGGACGCAGGGCTGGACAGACTGGACGCAGAGACGGACAGACTGGACGCAGGGACGGACAGACTGGACGCAGGGACGGACAGACTGGACGCAGGGACGGATAGACTGGACGCAGGGACGGACAGACTGGACGCAGGGACGGACAGACTGGACGCAGGGACGGACAGACTGGACGCAGGGACGGAGAGACTGGACACAGGGACGGACAGACTGGACACAGGGACGGACAGACTGGACGCAGGGACGGACAGACTGGACGCAGGGACGGACAGACTGGACGCAGGGAGGATATTTCCTCTGGCTGGGGCAAGGTCTAGAACAAGGGGTCACAGTCTGAGGGTACGGGGTAGACCATTTAGGACTGAGATGAGGAGAAACTTCTTCACTCACAGGGGGGTGAACCTGTGGAATTCTCCAGCACAGAGGCTGTGGAGGCCAAGGCACTGAATATAAACTTAAGAAGGAAATAGATGTCTCCTTCTGTCCTCTTCACCACTAACTGTCTGTCCGACCTTATCAGTGAGTCACCAGTGAATTTGGCAGCTCTCCAATCCATCCCTTCATCCAAGTCATTTATATAAATTGGAAACAGTTGAGCCCCTGCATTGATCCCTGTGGCACGCCACTTATTATATCCTGCCAAGCAGAAAAAGACCCATTTATGCCTACTCACTGCACCCTGTTAGCCAGCCAATCTTAAACCCATGACAATGATTCACCACATGCCATATCTACCCACAGACTGCACCTGTCCTGGGAGTGTTTGATGGGGACGGTGTAGAGGGAGCTTTACTCTGTATCTAACCCTGTGCTGTACCTGTCCTGGGAGTGTTTGATGGGGACAGTGTAGAGGGAGATTTACTCTGTATCTAACCCCGTGCTGTACCTGTCCTGGGAGTGTTTGATGGGGACGGTGTAGAGGGAGATTTACTCTGTATCTAATCCCGTGCTGTACCTGTCCTGGGAGTGTTTGATGGGGACGGTGTAGAGGGAGATTTACTCTGTATCTAACCCTGTGATGTACCTGTCCTGGGAGTGTTTGATGGGGACAGTGTTGAGGGAGATTTACTCTGTAACTAACTCTGTGCTGTACCTGTCCTGGGAGTGTTTGATGGGGACGGTGTAGAGGGAGCTTTACTCTGTATCTAACCCTGTGCTGTACCTGTCCTGGGAGTGTTTGATGGGGACGGTGTAGAGGGAGATTTACTCTGTATCTAACCCTGTGCTGTACCTGTCCTGGGAGTGTTTGATGGGGACGGTGTAGAGGGAGATTTACTCTGTATCTAACTCTGTGCTGTACCTGTCCTGGGAGTGTTTGATGGGGACAGTGTAGAGGGAGATTTACTCTGTATCTAACCCCGTGCTGTACCTGTCCTGGGCCTGTTTGATGGGGACAGTGTAGAGGGAGATTTACTCTGTATCTAACCCCGTGCTGTACCTGTCCTGGGAGTGTTTGATGGGGACAGTGTAGAGGGAGATTTACTCTGTATCTAACCCCGTGCTGTACCTGTCCTGGGAGTGTTTGATGGGGACAGTGTAGAGGGAGATTTACTCTGTATCTAACCCCGTGCTGTACCTGTCCTGGGAGTGTTTGATGGGGACAGTGTAGAGGGAGATTTACTCTGTATCTAACCCTCTGTTGTACCTGTCCTGGGAGTGTTTGATGTGGACGGTGATGTTCAGGGTTGATGGGACAGGGTGTGGGAGCTGATGCATTTGCAGCTTTTTTAAATGTTACCTACAAATGACTTTGAAGGAATTAATCAGGAGTGAATCTCTGCTCACAGTCAGGAATATCAGAGAGGAAGAGGGTATGGCAGGGGTGAGGTACAATAAATCATTCCTGAATATACAGTTACTACATGTCAACGAGAGGCAGGGCACTACCTCTATTGACAGTCGCACAATTGAATTTCACACCGGGTTGCATTTTGATGACTTGGCTGGAGAGCTCGCTCTCCTCACTCCACTCATCTCTCGATTAACCGCTTCCCACATGTTACATCCCCCATCTCCGCCCCCATCTCAGCTCATCGGCTGCAGAAACCCTCGTCACCCTGTCCTCTCTCACCTCCAGATTCCAGACCATCCCGACGCTCTCCCTTCTCCCTCCTCCCGTCTCCCACCCACCCTAAACTCCAGCTCGTCCCAAACTCTGCTGCCCCCAAACACGTGTCCTAACTCACTCCCTATTCACCCCCTCCCCTACCGCCCACCCGCTCCACTCCCACTCAACCCTCCTCGTGCTCGCTGACCCCACTCCGGCTCCCAATCCGGCAACGCCTCGATGTTCAAATTCTCATCCTCCTGTTCAAATCCCTCCCTCATCCCCTCCCTCCCTATCTCTGTAACCTCCTCCAGCCCCTACAATTCTCATCCTCCTGTTCAAATCCCTCCCTCACCCCCTCCCTCCCTATCTCTGTAACCTCCTCCAGCCCCTACAATTCTCATCCTCCTGTTCAAATCCCTCCCTCACCCCCTCCCTCCCTATCTCTGTAACCTCCTCCAGCCCCTACAATTCTCACCCTCCTGTTCAAATCCCTCCCTCACCCCCTCCCTCCCTATCTCTGTAACCTCCTCCAGCCCCTACAATTCCCATCCTCCTGTTCAAATCCCTCCCTCACCCCCTCCCTCCCTATCTCTGTAACCTCCTCCAGCCCCTACAATTCTCATCCACCTGTTCAAATCCCTCCCTCACCCTGCTCCCTCCCTATCTCTCTAACCTCCTCCAGCCCCTACAATTCTCATCCTCCTGTTCAAATCCCTCCCTCACCCCCACCTTCCCTATCTCTGTAACCTCCTCCAGCCCCTACAATTCTCATCCTCCTGTTCAAATCCCTCCCTCACCCTGCTCCCTCCCTATCTCTCTAACCTCCTCCAGCCCCTACAATTCTCATCCTCCTGTTCAAATCCCTCCCTCACTCCCTCCCTCCCTATCTCTGTAACCTCCTCCAGCCCCTACAATTCTCATCCTCCTGTTCAAATCCCTCCCTCACCCCCTCCCTCCCTATTTCTGTAACCTCCTCCAGCCCCTACAATTCTCACCCTCCTGTTCAAATCCCTCTCTGACCCCCTCCCTCCCTATATCTGGAACCTCCTACAACCCTCCGAGATCTCTGCTCTCCTCCGATTCCGGCCTCTCGAGCCTCCCCCCGATTCCCAATGGAAAGGCGAGTTGGAGAGAGATAGAGAGAGTCAGACAAATAGTCAAACAGAGAGAGAGGGAGAAGGAGTGGAAGAGAGAGAGAGATAGAGACAGGGAGAGAGAGAGAGGGAAAGGGAGAGAAAGAGAGAGAGAGATAGAGGCAGGGAGAGAGAGAGAGAGGGAGAGGAAGAGAGAGAGAGATAGAGGCAGGGAGAGAGAGAGAGAGAGAGAGGGAGAGGGAGAGGAAGAGAGAGAGAGATAGAGGCAGGGAGAGAGAGAGAGAGAGAGAGGGAGAGGAAGAGAGAGAGAGATAGAGGCAGGGAGAGAGAGAGAGAGAGAGAGGGAGAGGGAGAGAAAGAGAGAGAGATAGAGGCAGAGAGAGAGAGAGAGAGGGAGAGGGAGAGGGAGAGAGAGAGATACAGGAAGGGAGAGAGAGAGAGAGAGGGAGAGGGACCGAAAGAAAGAGAGAGAGATACAGGAAGGGAGAGAGAGAGAGAGATGGAGAGGGGCAGAAAGAATGAAAGAGATAGGGGCACAGAGAGAGAGAGAAAGAAAGAGAGAGCAAGAGAGACAGGGATAAAGTGAGAGAGAGAGGGCCAGTCAATCAGAAGGAGAGAGAGAAAGAGAGAGAAAGCGACAGAGAGAGTGGGAGAGGCAGAGACAGTGACATCACACCGTTGCGTGTAACATGAAGAATTAATTGAATGTGAAAGCGGAGGGATAGGGGAAGGGAAGAAAATGAATTCACTGTCAGACAGCACCACTCACTCAGTAACAGCATAATGACACCCAGCAGGAAATGTCCAAGCTAACTTATTCCTTCTGAAAGACTATTTCCCCATCTTGGAGACACTTTACATGTTTCGGAGCAGCAGAAGAGACAAGGAAAGACAGTCCCATCAAGATCACATTGACAGACAAAGCCGGAATCCCCCTCTACACTGTCCCCATCAAACACACTCAGGACAGGTACAGCACGCGGTTAGATACAGAGTAAATAACCCTCTACACCGTCCCCATCAAACACTCCCAGGACAGGTACAGCACGCGGTTAGATACAGAGTAAATAACCCTCTACACTATCCCAATCAAACACTCCCAGGACAGGTACAGCAGGGGGTTAGAAACAGAGTAAAGCTCAAGCTTCTATATTCCCATCAGAGACTCCCAGGACAGGTACAGCACAGGGTTAGATACAGAGTAAATCTCCCTCTACACTGTCCCCATCAAACACTCCCAGGACAGGTACAGCACGGGGTTAGATACAGAGTAAATCTCCCTCTACACTGTCCCCATCAAACACTCCCAGGACAGGTACAGCACGGGGTTAGATACAGAGTAAATCTCCCTCTACACTGTCCCCATCAAACACTCCCAGGACAGGTACAGCACGGGGTTAGATACAGAGTAAATCTCCCTCTAAACTGTCACCATCAAACTCTCCCAGGACAGGTACAGAACGTGGTTGGATACAGAGTAAAGCTCCCTCTACACCATCCCCATCAAACACTCCCAGGACAGGTACAGCACGGGGTTAGATACAGAGTAAATCTCCCTCTACACCGTCCCCATCAAACACTCCCAGGACAGGTACAGCACGCGGTTAGATACAGAGTAAATAACCCTCTACACTATCCCAATCAAACACTCCCAGGACAGGTACAGCAGGGGGTTAGAAACAGAGTAAATCTCCCTTTACACTCTCCCCATCAAACACTCCCAGGACAGGTACAGCACGCGGTTAGATACAGAGTAAATAACCCTCTACACTATCCCAATCAAACACTCCCAGGACAGGTACAGCACGGGGTTAGATACAGAGTAAATCTCCCTCTAAACTGTCACCATCAAACACTCCCAGGACAGGTACAGCACAGGGTTAGATACAGAGTAAATCTCCCTCTACACTGTCCCCATCAAACACTCCCAGGACAGGTACAGCACGGGGTTAGATACAGAGTAAATCTCCCTCTACACCGTCCCCATCAAACACTCCCAGGACAGGTACAGCACGCGGTTAGATACAGAGTAAATAACCCTCTACACTATCCCAATCAAACACTCCCAGGACAGGTACAGCAGGGGGTTAGAAACAGAGTAAAGCTCAAGCTTCTATATTCCCATCAGAGACTCCCAGGACAGGTACAGCACAGGGTTAGATACAGAGTAAATCTCCCTCTACACTGTCCCCATCAAACACTCCCAGGACAGGTACAGCATGGGATTAGATACAGAGTAAATCTCCCTCTACACTGTCCCCATCAAACACTCCCAGGACAGGTACAGCACGGGGTTAGATACAGAGTAAATCTCCCCCTACACTGTCCCCATCAAACACTCCCAGGACAGGTACAGCACGGGGTTAGATACAGAGTAAATCTCCCCCTACACTGTCCCCATCGAACACTCCCAGGACAGGTACAGCATGGGATTAGATACAGAGTAAATCTCCCTCTACACCGTCCCCATCAAACACTCCCAGGACAGGTACAGCATGGGGTTAGATACAGAGTAAATCTCCCTCTACACCGTCCCCATCAAACACTCCCAGGACAGGTACAGCACGGGGTTAGATACAGAGTAAAGCTCCCTCTACACTGTCCCCATCAAACACTCCCAGGACAGGTACAGCACGGGGTTAGATACAGAGTAAAGCTCCCTGTACACTGTCCCCATCAAACACACCCAGGAGAGGTGCAGCACGGGGTTAGATACAGAGTAAATCTCCCTCAGCACTGTCTCCATCATTAACACCCAGGAGAGGTAAAGCACGGGTTTATATACAGAGTAATGCTCCCTCTACACTGTCAGCATCAAACACTCCCAGGACAGGCAAAGGCCCGTGTTACAGAGTAAAGTTCCCTCAACACCTTCCCCATAAAACAATCCCAGTGCAGGTACAGCATGGGGTTAGAGACAGAGTAAATCTCTCTCTAAAATGTCTCTATCAAAAACTCCCAGGACAGGTACAGCACGGGGTTAGATACAGAGGAAAGCACCCTCTACACTGTCCCCATCAAATACTCCCAGGACATGTAGATCAGGGGGTTAGATACAGAGTAAAGCACCCTCTACACTGTCCACATCAAACACTCCCAGGACAGGTACAGCACGGGGTTAGATACAGAGTAAATCTCCCTCTACACTGTTCACATCAAACACTCTCAGGACCTGTACAGCACAGGGTTAGATACAGAGTAAATCTCTCTCTACACTGTCCCCATCAAACACTCCCAGGCCAGGTACAGCACGGGGTTAGATAAAGACCAAATCTCCCTCTACACCGTCCCCATGTAACACTCCCAGGACAGTTACAGCATGGGGTTAGATGAAGAGTAAATCTCCCACTACACCGTCCCCATCAAACACTCCCAGGACAGGTACAGCACAGGGTTAGATACAGAGTAAACCTCCCTCTACACTGTCCCCATCAAACACTCCCAGGACAGGTACAGCACAGGGTTAGGTAGAGAGTAAAGCTCTCTCTACACAGTCCCCATCAAAGACTCCTAGGACAGGTACAGCGGGGGTTAGAAACAGAGTAAAGCTCTGTCTACTATATCCCCACCAAACAGTCCCAGGACAGGTATAGCACGGGTTAAGATACAGAGTAAGGCTCCATCTACACCGTCCCCATCCAAAACTCCCAGGACAGGTACAGCACATGGTTAGATACAGACTAAAGCAACTGTGAGACTGTCCCCATCAAACATTGCCAGGACAGGTAGAGCACGGGGTTAGATACAGTGCAAATCTCCCTCTACACTATTCCAATCAAACACTCCCAGGACAGAAAAAGCGTGAGGTTAGGTGCAGAGAAATGCTGCCTCTACAATGTCCCCATCAAACACTTCCAGGACAGGAATAGCACAGGGTTAGATAGAGAGTAAAACTTGCACAACACTTTCCCCATCAAACACTCCAAGGACAGTGAGAGCACAGGGTTAGATACAGGGTAAATCTCCCTCTACACTGTCCCCATCAAACACTCCCAGGACAGGTACAGCACGGGGTTAGATACAGAGTAAATGTCCCTCTACACTGTCCCCATCAAACACTCCCAGGACAGGTACAGCACGGGGTTAGATACATAGTAAAACTCGCTTTAAACTATCCCCTTCAAACACCCCCTGGACAGGTACAGCACGGGGTTAGATACAGAGTAAAGCTCCCTCTACACTGTCCCCATCAAACACTCCCAGGACAGGTACAGCACGGAGTTAGATACAGAGTAAATCTCCCTCTACACTGTCCCCATCAAACACTCCCAGGACAGGTACAGCACGGAGTTAGATACAGAGTAAATCTCCCTCTACACTGTCCCCATCAAACACTCCCAGGACAGGTACAGCACGGTGTTAGATACAGAGTAAATGTCCCTCTACACTGTCCCCATCAAACACTCCCAGGACAGGTACAGCACGGGGTTAGATACAGAGTAAATCTCCCTCTACACTGTGCCCATCAAACACTCCCAGGACAGGTACAGCATGGGGTTAGATACTCAGTAAAGCTCCCTCTACAGAGTCCACATCAAACACACCCAGGACAGGTACAGCAGAGGGTTAGATACAGAGTAAATCTCCCTCTACATCGTCCCCATCAAACACACCCAGCACAGCTACAGCACGGGGTTAGATACAGACTATGTCTCCGTCTAAACCGTCCCCATCAAACACTCCCAGGAAATGTACAGCCAGGAATTAGATTCATTGTAAATCTCCCTCTGCACTGTCCCCATCAAACACTCCCAGGACAGGTAAAGCACGGGGTTAGATATAGAGTAAAGCTCCCTCTACACTGTCCCCATCAAACACTCCCAGGACAGGTACAGCACGGGGTTAGATACAGAGTAAATCTCCCTCTACGCTGTCCCCATCAAACACTCCCAGGACAGGTAAAGCACGGGGTTAGATATAGAGTAAAACTTCCTCTACACCGTCCTCATCAAACACTCCCAGGACAGGTACAGCATGGGGTTAGATACAGAGTAAATCTCCCTCTACACAGTCCCCAACAAACACTCCCAGGACAGGTACAGCACGGGGTTACATACAGAATAAAGGTTCCTCTACACCATGCGAATCAAACAATCTCAGGACAGGTGCAGCACGGGGTGAGATACAGGGTAAATCTCCCTCTACACTGTCCCCATCAAACACTCCCAGGACAGGTACAGCACGGGGTTAGATACAGAGTAAATCTCCCTCTACACCGTCCCCATCAAACACTCCCAGGACAGGTACAGCACGGGTTAGATACAGAGTAAATCTCCCTCTACACTGTCCCCATCAAACACTCCCAGGACAGGTACAGCACGGGGTTAGATACAGAGCAAATTTCCCTCTAGACTGTCCCCATCAAACACTCCCAGGACAGGTACAGCACGGGGTTAGATACAGTGTAAAGCTCCCTCTACACCGTCCCTATCAAACACTCCCAGGACAGGTACAGCACGGGGTTAGATACAGAGTAAAGCTCCCTCTACACCGTCCCCATCAAACACTCCCAGGATGTGTTCGTTCTCTGAGAGTCAGTTGGAAGGGCAGATTATAGACTCTGTTGTTCTGTTGGTGAGATTGATTTCCGGATTTAGCAAGCCTGACAGGTCAAGCATTGAGGATCTCAAACGAAATAAATCTTGAAGATTCTTCAGAGCATATCAGCCTCACTGTCACAACAGTCAGGCACCTTCACAAAGAGACAATTTATAATCAATTAACAACGAATAATGGACACCTACTCAGGAAAGAGAGCACAGCAGATATGAAGTATATCAGGCACTGGACCTGGTGTATCACTGTCTCTCTCTCAGTCAGATATCTGCACATGACTGGTGTCTCTCAGTCTCTCTCTCTCAGGGAGATATCTGTACACTGACTGGTGTCTCTCAGTCTCTCTCTCTCAGGGAGATATCTGTACACTGACTGGTGTCTCTCAGTCTCTCTCTCTCAGGGAGATATCTGTACACTGACTGCTGTCTCTCAGTCCCTCTCTCTCAGGGAGATATCTGTACACTGACTGGTGTCTCACAGTCCCTTCTCTCTCTCAGGGAGATATCTGTACACTGACTGGTGTCTCTCAGTCCCTCTCTCTCTCAGGGAAATATCTGTACATGACTGGTGTCTCTCAGTCCCTTCTCTCTCTCAGGGAGATATCTGTACACTGACTAGTGTCTCTCAGTCCCTCTCTCTCAGGGAGATATCTGTACACTGACTGGTGTCTCTCAGTCCCTTCTCTCTCTCAGGGAGATATCTGTACACTGACTGGTGTCTCTCAGTCCCATCTCTCTCACAGGGAGATATCTGTACACTGACTGGTGTCTCTCAGTCTCTCTCTCAGGGAGATATCTGTACACTGACTGGTGTCTCTCAGTCCCTTCTCTCTCTCAGGGAGATATCTGTCCACTGACTGGTGTCTCTCAGTCCCTTCTCTCTCTCAGGGAGATATCTGTACACTGACTGGTGTCTCTCAGTCCCTCTCTCTCAGGGAGATATCTGTACACTGACTGGTGTCTCTCAGTCCCTCTCTCTCAGGGAGATATCTGTACACTGACTGGTGTCTCTCAGTCCCTTCTCTCTCTCAGGGAGATATCTGTACACTGACTGGTGTCTCTCAGTCCCTTCTCTCTCTCAGGGAGATATCTGTACACTGACTGGTGTCTCTCAGTCCCTTCTCTCTCTCAGGGAGATATCTGTACACTGACTGGTGTCTCTCAGTCCCCTCTCTCTCAGGGAGATATCTGTACACTGACTGGTGTCACTCAGTCTCTCTCTCTCAGGGAGATATCTGTACACTGACTGGTGTCTCTCAGTCCCCTCTCTCTCACAGGGAGATATCTGTACACTGACTGGTGTCTCTCAGTCTCTCTCTCAGGGAGATATCTGTACACTGACTGGTGTCTCTCAGTCCCTTCTCTCTCTCAGGGAGATATCTGTCCACTGACTGGTGTCTCTCAGTCCCTTCTCTCTCTCAGGGAGATATCTGTACACTGACTGGTGTCTCTCAGTCCCTCTCTCTCAGGGAGATATCTGTACACTGACTGGTGTCTCTCAGTCCCTCTCTCTCAGGGAGATATCTGTACACTGACTGGTGTCTCTCAGTCCCTTCTCTCTCTCAGGGAGATATCTGTACACTGACTGGTGTCTCTAAGTCCCTTCTCTCTCTCAGGGAGATATCTGTACACTGACTGGTGTCTCTCAGTCCCCTCTCTCTCAGGGAGATATCTGTACACTGACTGCTGTCACTCAGTCTCTCTCTCTCAGGGAGATATCTGTACACTGACTGGAGTCTCTCAGACCCTCTCTCTCAGGGAGATATCTGTACACTGACTGGTGTCTCTCAGTTCCTTCTCTCTCTCAGGGAGATACCTGTACACCGATTGGTGTCTCTCAGTCCCCTCTCTCTCTCAGGGAGATACCTGTCCACTGACTGGTGTCTCTCAGTCTCTCTCTCTCTGGGCCATATCTGTACACTGACTGGTGTCTCTCAGTCCCTCTCTCTCAGGTAGATATCTGTACACTGACTGGTGTCCCTCAGTCCCCCTCTCTCTCAGGGAGATATCTGTACACAGACTGGTGTCTCTCAGTCCCCTCTCTCTCTCCGGGATATATCTGTACACTGACTGGTGTCTCTCAGTCCCCTCTCTCTCAAGGAGATTTCTGTACACTGACTGGTGTCTCTCAATCCCTCTCTCTCTCAAGGAGATATCTGTACACTGACTGGTGTCTCTCAGTCCCTCTCTCTCATGGAGATATCTGGACACTGCCTGGTGTCTCTCAGTCCCTCTCTCTCAGGGAGATATCTGTACACTGACTGGTGTCTCTCAGTCTCCTCTCTGACAGGGAGATATCTGTACACTGACTGGTGTCTCTCAGTCCCCTCTGTCTCTCAGGAAGATTACTGTACACTGACTGGTGTCTCTCCGTCCCTCTCTCTCAGGGAGATATCTGTATACTGACTGGTGTCTCTCAGTCCCTCTCTCTCAGGGAGATATCTTTACACTGATTGGTGTCTGTCAGTCCCCTCTCTCTCTCTCAGGGAGATATCTGTACACTGACTGGTGTCTCTCTGTCCCCTCTCTGACAGAGAGATATCTGTACACTGACTGGTGTCTGTCAGTTCCTCTCTCTCAGGGAGATATCTGTACACTTACTGGTGTCTCTCAGTCCCTCTCTCTCAGGGAGATATCTGTACACTGACTGGTGTCTCTCAGTCTCCTCTCTGACAGGGAGATATCTGTACACTGACTGGTGTCTCTCAGTCCCCTCTCTGACAGGGAGATATCTGTACACTGACTGGTGTCTCTCAGTCCCCTCTGTCTCTCAGGAAGATTACTGTACACTGACTGGTGTCTCTCAGTCCCTCTCTCTCAGGGAGATATCTGTATACTGACTGGTGTCTCTCAGTCTCTCTCTCTCAGGGAGATATCTTTACACTGACTGGTGTCTCTCAGTCTCTCTCTCTCAGGGAGATATCTGTACACTGACTGGTGTCACTCAGTCCCCTCTCTCTCAGGGAGATATCTGTACACTGATTGTGTCTCTCAGTCCCCTCTCTCTCTCTCAGGGAGATATCTGTACACTGACTGGTGTCTCTCTGTCCCTTCTCTGACAGATAAATATCTGTACACTGACTGGTGTCTCTCAGTCCCTCTCTCTCAGGGAGATATCTGTACACTTACTGGTGTCTCTCAGTCCCTCTCTCTCAGGGAGATATCTATACACTTACTGGTGTCTCTCAGTCCCTCTTTCTCAGGGAGATATCTGTACACTGACTGGTGCCTCTCAGTCTCTCTCTCTCAGGGAGATACCTCTCTACTGACTGGTGTCTCTCAGTCCCTCTCTCTCAGGGAATTATCTGTTCACTGACTGGTGTCTCTCTGTCCCTCTCTCTCAGGGAGATATCTGTACACTGACTGGTGTCTCTCAGTCCCCTCTCTCTCTCAGGGAGATTACTGTACACTGTCTGGTGTCTCTCATACCCTCTCTCTCAGGGAGATATCTGTACACTGACTGGTGTCTCTCAGTCCCCTCTCTCTCAGGGAGGTTTTGCTGCCTATTGTTAAGCGATGATCCAGGAACATCGATCACAGTCACCTGGGGATTCCCTGAGAGATGTAAATGCATTCATTAGAATTAAATTAATCCGCACAAAATTAAAATATGTCTTCTGTGTGGAGGAAATCTTTCACCCATTTAAATCTGTGATTCATCCTGTAACTATGGGATTTAGTGTGGATGATGCAAACATGGTCTACATCACTGACCTTTCCAAATTCATTCATCAAAGAACCAAATTTCATTAATTGTGAGCTCCATACTCCCCCCGGTGCCAGTACTGAGGGAGTGCTGCACTGTCAGAGGGTCAGTACTGAGGGATTGCTGCACTGTCAGAGGGTCAGTACTGAGGGATTGCTGCACTGTCAGAGGGTCAGTACTGAGGGAGTGCCGCACTGTCAGAGGGTCAGTACTGAGGGAGTGCCGCACTGTCAGAGGGTCAGTACTGAGGGAGTGCTGTCCTGTCAGAGGGTCTGTGCAGAGGGAGTGCTGCACTGTCAGAGGGTCAGTACTGAGGAAGTGCCGCACTGTCAGAGGGTCAGTACTGAGGGAGTGCTGCACTGTCAGAGGGTCAGTACTGAGGGAGTGCTGCACTGTCGGAGGGTCAGTACTGAGGGAGTGCTGCACTGTCAGAGGGTCAGTACTGAGGGAGTGCTGCACTGTCAGAGGGTCAGTACTGAGGGAGTGCTGCACTGTCAGAGGGTCAGTACTGAGGGAGTGCCGCACTGTCAGAGGGTCAGGACTGAGGGAGTGCCGCACTGTCAGAGGGTCAGTACTGAGGGAGTGCCGCACTGTCAGAGGGTCAGTACTGAGGGAGAGCTGCACTGTCAGAGGGTCAGTACTGAGGGAGTGCTGCACTGTCGGAGGATCAGTACTGAGGGAGTGCCGCACTGTCAGAGGGTCAGTACTGAGGGAGTGCTGCCCTGTCAGAGGGTCAGTACTGAGGGAGTGCTGCACTGTCAGAGGGTCAGTACTGAGTGAGTGCTGCACTGTCAGAGGGTCAGTACTGAGGGAGTGCTGCACTGTCAGAGGGTCAGTACTGAGGGAGTGCTGCCCTGTCAGAGTCTCAGTACTGAGGGAGTGCTGCACCGTCAGAGGGTCAGTACTGAGGGAGTGCCGCACTGTCAGAGGGTCAGTACTGAGGGAGTGCCGCACTGTCAGAGGGTCATTGCTGAGGGAGTGCTGCCCTGTCAGAGGGTCAGTACTGAGGGAGTGCTGCACTGTCAGAGGGTCAGTACTGAGGGAGTGCTGCCCTGTCAGAGTCTCAGTACTGAGGGAGTGCTGCACCGTCAGAGGGTCAGTACTGAGGGAGTGCCGCACTGTCAGAGGGTCAGTACTGAGGGAGTGCCGCACTGTCAGAGGGTCAGTACTGAGGGAGTGCTGCACTGTCGGAGGGTCAGTACTGAGGGAGTGCTGCACTGTCGGAGGGTCAGTACTGAGGGAGTGCTGCACTGTCAGAGGGTCAGTACTGAGGGAGTGCTGCACTATCAGAGGGTCAGTACTGAGGGAGTGCTGCACTGTCAGAGGGTCAGTACTGAGGGAGTGCTGCACTGTCAGAGGGTCAGTACTGAGGGAGTGCTGCACTGTCAGAGTCTCAGTACTGAGGGAGTGCTGCACCGTCAGAGGGTCAGTACTGAGGGAGTGCCGCACTGTCAGAGGGTCAGTACTGAGGGAGTGCTGCACTGTCAGAGGGTCAGTACTGAGGGAGTGCTGCACTGACGGAGGGTCAGTACTGAGGGAGTGCTGCACTGTCAGAGGGTCAGTACTGAGGGAGTGCTGCACTGTCAGAGGGTCAGTACTGAGGGAGTGCTGCACTGACGGAGGGTCAGTACTGAGGGAGTGCTGCACTGTCAGAGGGTCAGTACTGAGGGAGTGCTGTACCGTCAGAGGGTCAGTACTGAGGGAGTGCCGCACTGTCAGAGGGTCAGTACTGAGGGAGTGCCGCACTGTCAGAGGGTCAGTACTGAGGGAGTGCTGCACCGTCAGAGGGTCAGTACTGAGGGAGTGCCGCACTGTCAGAGGGTCAGTACTGAGGGAGTGCCGCACTGTCAGAGGGTCAGTACTGAGGGAGTGCTGCACTGTCAGAGGGTCAGTACTGAGGGAGTGCTGCACTGTCAGAGGGTCAGTACTGAGGGAGTGCTGCACTGTCAGAGGGTCAGTACTGAGGGAGTGCTGCACTGTCTGAGGGTCAGTACTGAGGGAGTGCCGCACTGTCAGAGGGTCAGTACTGAGGGAGTGCTGCACTGTCAGAGGGTCAGTACTGAGGGAGTGCTGCACTGTCGGAGGCTCAGTACTGAGGGAGTGCCGCACTGTCAGAGGGTCAGTACTGAGGGAGTGCCGCACTGTCGGAGGCTCAGTACTGAGGGAGTGCCGCACTGTCAGAGGGTCAGTACTGAGGGAGAGCTGCACTGTCAGAGGGTCAGTACTGAGGGAGTGCTGCACTGTCAGAGGGTCAGTACTGAGGGAGTGCTGCACTGTCAGAGGGTCAGTACTGAGGGAGTGCTGCACTGTCAGAGGGTCAGTACTGAGGGAGAGCTGCACTGTCAGAGGGTCAGTACTGAGGGAGTGCTGCCCTGTCAGAGGGTCAGTACTGAGGGATTGCCGCACTGTCAGAGGGTCAGTACTGAGGGAGTGCCGCACTGTCAGAGAGTCAGTACTGAGGGTGTGCTGCACTGTCAGAGGGTCAGTACTGAGGGAGTGCTGCACTGTCAGAGGGTCAGTACTGAGGGAGAGCTGCACTGTCAGAGGGTCAGTACTGAGGGAGTGCTGCACTGTCAGAGGGTCAGTACTGAGGGAGAGCTGCACTGTCAGAGGGTCAGTACTGAGGGAGTGCTGCACTGTCAGAGGGTCAGTACTGAGGGAGAGCTGCACTGTCAGAGGGTCAGTACTGAGGGAGAGCTGCACTGTCAGAGGGTCAGTACTGAGGGAGTGCCGCACTGTCAGAGGGTCAGTACTGAGGGAGTGCTGCACTGTCGGAGGGTCAGTACTGAGGGAGTGCTGCACTGTCAGAGGGTCAGTACTGAGGGAGTGCCGCACTGTCAGAGGGTCAGTACTGAGGGAGTGCCGCACTGTCAGAGGGTCAGTACTGAGGGAGTGCTGCACTGTCAGAGGGTCAGTACTGAGGGAGTGCTGCACTGTCAGAGGGTCAGTACTGAGGGAGTGCTGCACTGTCAGAGGGTCAGTACTGAGGGAGTGCTGCACTGTCTGAGGGTCAGTACTGAGGGAGTGCCGCACTGTCAGAGGGTCAGTACTGAGGGAGTGCTGCACTGTCAGAGGGTCAGTACTGAGGGAGTGCTGCACTGTCGAGGGGTCAGTACTGAGGGAGTGCCGCACTGTCAGAGGGTCAGTACTGAGGGAGTGCCGCACTGTCAGAGGGTCAGTACTGAGGGAGTGCCGCACTGTCAGAGGGTCAGTACTGAGGGAGTGCAGCACTGTCAGAGGGTCAGTACTGAGGGAGTGCTGCACTGTCAGAGGGTCAGTACTGAGGGAGTGCTGCACTGTCAGAGGGTCAGTACTGAGGGAGTGCTGCACTGTCAGAGGGTCAGTACTGAGGGAGTGCTGCACTGTCTGAGGGTCAGTACTGAGGGAGTGCCGCACTGTCAGAGGGTCAGTACTGAGGGAGTGCTGCACTGTCAGAGGGTCAGTACTGAGGGAGTGCTGCACTGTCGGAGGCTCAGTACTGAGGGAGTGCCGCACTGTCAGAGGGTCAGTACTGAGGGAGTGCCGCACTGTCAGAGGGTCAGTACTGAGGGAGTGCCGCACTGTCAGAGGGTCAGTACTGAGGGAGTGCAGCACTGTCAGAGGGTCTGTACTGAGGGAGTGCTGCATTGTTGGAGGGTCAGTACTGAGGGAGTGCTGCACTGTCGGAGGGTCAGTACTGAGGGAGTGCTGCATTGTCAGAGGGTCAGTACTGAGGGAGTGCTGCACTGTCAGAGGGTCAGTACTGAGGGAGTGCCGCACTGTCGGAGGGTCAGTACTGAGGGAGTGCTGCATTGTCAGAGGGTCAGTACTGAGGGAGTGCTGCACTGTCAGAGGGTCAGTACTGAGGGAGTGCCGCACTGTCAGAGGGTCAGTACTGAGGGAGAGCTGCACTGTCAGAGGGTCAGTACTGAGGGAGTGCTGCACTGTCAGAGGGTCAGTACTGAGGGAGTGCTGCACTGTCAGAGGGTCAGTACTGAGGGAGAGCTGCACTGTCAGAGGGTCAGTACTGAGGGAGTGCCGCACTGTCAGAGGGTCAGTACTGAGGGAGTGCTGCACTGTCAGAGGGTCAGTACTGAGGGAGTGCCGCACTGTCAGAGGGTCAGTACTGAGGGAGTGCCGCACTGTCAGAGGGTCAGTACCGAGGGAGTGCCGCACTGTCAGAGGGTCAGTACTGAGGGAGTGCTGCAGAGTCGGAGTTTCAGTACTGAGGGAGTGCTGCACTATCAGAGGGTCAGTACTGAGGGAGTGCTGCACTGTCAGAGGGTCAGTACTGAGGGAGTGCTGCACTGTCAGAGGGTCAGTACTGAGGGAGTGCTGCACTATCAGAGGGTCAGTACTGAGGGAGTGCTGCACTGTCAGAGGGTCAGTAATGAGGGAGTGCCGCACTGTCAGAGGGTCAGTACCGAGGGAGTGCCGCACTGTCAGAGGGTCAGTACTGAGGGAGTGCTGCACTGTCAGAGGGTCAGTACTGAGGGAGTGCCGCACTGTCAGAGGGTCAGTACTGAGGGAGTGCTGCACTGTCAGAGGGTCAGTACTGAGGGAGTGCCGCACTGTCAGAGGGTCAGTACTGAGGGAGTGCTGCACTGTCAGAGGGTCAGTACTGAGGGAGTGCTGCACTGTCAGAGGGTCAGTACTGAGGGAGTGCTGCACTGTCAGAGGGTCAGTACTGAGGGAGTGCCGCACTGTCGGAGGGTCAGTACTGAGGGAGTGCTGCACTGTCAGAGGGTCAGTACTGAGCGAGTGCCGCACTGTCAGAGGGTCAGTGCTGATGGAGTGCTGCACTGTCAGAGGGTCAGTACTGAGGGAGTGCTGCACTGTCAGAGGGTCAGTACTGAGGGAGTGCTGCACTGTCAGAGGGTCAGTACTGAGGGAGTGCCGCACTGTCAGAGGGTCAGTACTGAGGGAGTGCTGCACTGTCAGAGGGTCAGTACTGAGGGAGTGCTGCACTGTCAGAGGGTCAGTACTGAGGGAGTGCTGCACTGTCAGAGGGTCAGTACTGAGGGAGTGCCGCACTGTCAGAGGGTCAGTACTGAGGGAGTGCCGCACTGTCAGAGGGTCAGTACTGAGGGAGTGCTGCACTGTCAGAGGGTCAGTACTGAGGGAGTGCTGCACTGTCAGAGGGTCAGTACTGAGGGAGTGGTGCACTGTCAGAGGGTCAGTACTGAGGGAGTGCTGCACTGTCAGAGGGTCAGTACTGAGGGAGTGCTGCACTGTCAGAGGGTCAGTACTGAGGGAGTGCCGCACTGTCAGAGGGTCAGTACTGAGGGAGTGCCGCACTGTCAGAGGGTCAGTACTGAGGGAGTGCTGCACTGTCATAGGGTCAGTACTGAGGGAGTGCTGCACCATCGGAGGTTCAGTACTGAGGGAGTGCTGCACTGTCAGAGGATCAATACTGAAGGAGTGCTGCACTGTCAGAGGGCCAGTACTGGGGGAGTGCTGCACTGTCAGAGGGTCAGTACTGAGGGATTGCCGCACTGTCAGAGGGTCAGTACTGAGGGAGTGCCGCACTGTCAGAGGGTCAGTACTGAGGGAGTGATGCACTGTCGGAGGGTCAGTACTGAGGGATTGCTGCACTGTCAGAGGGTCAGTACTGAGGGAGTGCTGCACTGGCAGAGGGTCAGTACTGAGGGAGTGCTGCACTGTCAGAGGGTCAGTACTGAGGGAGTGCTGCACTGTCGGAGGGAGATATATATACTCTAGGATTTGAGCTCCATAACCCAGGCTGACACTCCTTTTGCCTGCCTTCAGGATGGGCGGAGCCCCAAACACTATCCCGTTGGTCTCAGGGTTTTCCAGAGACTGGTGAGCCTCAGGATATGCCCAGTCCCTCATCGTCACTGGAACTCCGTCCCTAACAGCGCCGTGGGTGTACCTACACCACACGGACAAAATCCTGGAACTCCCTCCCTAACAGCGCCGTGGGTGTACCTACACCACACGGACAAAATCCTGGAACTCCCTCCCTAACAGCGCCGTGGGTGTACCTACACCACACGGACAAAATCCTGGAACTCCGTCCCTAACAGCGCCGTGGGTGTACCTACACCACACGGACAAAATCCTGGAACTCCCTCCCTAACAGCGCCGTGGGTGTACCTACACCACACGGACAAAATCCTGGAACTCCCTCCCTAACAGCACCGTGGGTGTACCTACACCACACGGACAAAATCCTGGAACTCCCTCCCTAACAGCGCCGTGGGTGTACCTACACCACACGGACAAAATCCTGGAACTCCCTCACTAACAGCGCCGTGGGTGTACCTACACCACTGCTGCGGTTCAAGAAAACAGCTTACCACCACCCGATTAACTCCTCTTTTTCTCTCTCTCTCTCTCTCTCTCTCTCTCCAGGTACTTCTCCAACATCACTTGGGATGGCAAGGATTTCTCCTTTAACACAGACGGCTATCTTGTTAACCCCTCCATGGTAATCCTGGCTCTCAATCGCCAGAGAGAGTGGGAGATGGTAGGTTTGAGCAGGAATACACACAAACAGTTGATAGCCCTCGGTTAGACCACACTGGGAGCACCGTGCACAGTTCCAGTCTCCGTATCCTCCTCGGTTAGACCACACTGGGAACACCGTGCACAGTTCCGGTCTCCGTATCCCTCGGTTAGACCACACTGGGAACACCGTGCACAGTTCCGGTCTCCGTATCCCTCGGTTAGACCACACTGGGAGCACCGTGCACAGTTCCGGTCTCCCTATCCCTCGGTTAGACCACCCTCGGAGAACTGTGCTCAATTCATCGTATCCCACACCTCCTCTGCCCGTCTCACCCTCCCTCCCTCCCAACGCTGCCCCCATATCCTTCGATTCCTTTCGCCCTTGTTTGTTCATCCAGCTTCCCCAACACCTCCCTGCTCGTCTCTGGCATTCCCCTCGAGTCCCTCCCTGTGGGAGCGTGTTCCACTCTCCACCCCACCACCCCCCCCCCCCACCACCCCTGACTCTCTGGGGAAAGACCTCCCTCCTGAATTCCACTCCCCTCCCTCCCCGATGAGATTTATTCGTGACTGCTGCATTTCCAAGGGCCCCCTGCTTGCTTCTGGTCTCGGACTCCAGGGGAAGACACGTCTCCAGATCGAGACGAGAGAAACCATCCCCCCACCCCCGCCGACCCTCAACCCCACAACTCCTCAAGGTTTGAGGTGAGGAGCTGGACCAGGTCAGCCCTTGAGCCGGCTCTCCCTGGCAGAGGGGGAGAGGCAAGAGGTCCCGGTTGCTCCTGCTCGCTTGCTCCTGCGAGGGTCCAGGAAGCAAAACCGGGGACGTGATTGTCGGAGAGATTGGAATTCTGTCAGTGACTGCGCTAAACGCTGCTCACAGGAGCAGAAGGTAGCGAGGTTGGGGGGAGGGGGGTTGGGGGTGGTTGGGGGGGGAAGAGAGAGAGAGAGAGAGAGAGAGAGAGTGTGTATGTGCATGGGAGCTGTTGTCAGTGGCAACCTGTTTAGTTGGTATTCCGATGGTGATCTCGGCTGATGGAAAGTCACCTTGAGACGCTCGATTCTTCCAGCTGTCCCCCCCCTCTTGTCTCACTCAGTGTTCACAAATAACCGCTGGACACCGCACTCCCTGTCCTCTCTCACCTCCAGACTCCTGACTGTCCCGATACCCTCCCCCTCTCCCTCCCTATCTCTGTAACCTCCTCCAGCCCCTACAATCCTCATCCTCCTGTTCAAATCCCTCCCTCACCCCCTCCCTCCCTATCTCTGTAACCTCCTCCAGCCCCTACAATTCTCACCCTCCTGTTCAAATCCCTCCCTCACCCCCTCCCTCCCTATCTCTGTAACCTCCTCCAGCCCCTACAATTCTCACCCTCCTGTTCAAATCCCTCCCTCACCCCCTCCCTCCCTATCTCTGTAACCTCCTCCAGCCCCTACAATTCTCATCCTCCTGTTCAAATACCTCTCACCCCCTCCCTCCCTATCTCTGTAACCTCCTCCAGCCCCTACAATTCTCATCCTCCTGTTCAAATACCTCTCACCCCCTCCCTCCCTATCTCTGTAACCTCCTCCAGCCTCTACAATCCTCATCCTCCTGTTCAAATCCCTCCCTCACCCCCTCCCTCCCTATCTCTGTAACCTCCTCCAGCCCCTACAATTCTCACCCTCCTGTTCAAATCCCTCCCTCACCCCCTCCCTCCCTATCTCTGTAACCTCCTCCAGCCCCTATAATTCTCATTCTCCTGTTCAAATCCCTCCCTAAACCCCTCCCTCCCTATCTCTGTAACCTCCTCCAGCCCCTACAATTCTCATCATCCAGTTCAAATCCCTCCCTCACCCCCTCCCTCCCTATCTCTGTAACCTCCTCCAGCCCCTACAATTCTCATCATCCAGTTCAAATCCCTGCCTCACTCCCTCCCTCCCTATCTCTGTAACCTCCTCCAGCCTCTACAATTCTCACCCTCCTGTTCAAATCCCTCCCTCACTCCCTCCCTCCCTATCTCTGTAACCTCCTCCAGCCCCTACAATTCTCATCATCCAGTTCAAATCCCTGACTCACTCCCTCCCTCCCTATCTCTGTAACCTCCTCCTGCCCCGACAATTCTCATCCTCCTGTTCAAATCCCTCCATCACCCCCTCCTTCCCTATCTCTGTAACCTCCTCCAGCCTGATAATAACCCCAGCCCTAGCTGTACACTTCCTGGGAGTGTTTGATGGGGACAGTGTAGAGGGAGATTTACTCTATATCTAACCCCGTGCTGTACCTGTCCTGGGAGTGTTTGATGGGGACAGTGTAGAGGGAGATTTACTCTGTGTCTAACCCCGTGCTGTACCTGTCCTGGGAGTGTTTGATGGGGACAGTGTAGAGGGAGATTTACTCTGTATCTAACCCCGTGCTGTACCTGTCCTGGGAGTGTTTGATGGGGACAGTGTAGAGGGAGATTTACTCTGTGTCTAACCCCGTGCTGTACCTGTCCTGGGAGTGTTTGATGGGGACAGTGTAGAGGGAGATTTACTCTGTATCTAACCCCGTGCTGTACCTGTCCTGGGAGTGTTTGATGGGGACAGTGTAGAGGGAGATTTACTCTGTGTCTAACCCCGTGCTGTACCTGTCCTGGGAGTGTTTGATGGGGACGGTGTAGAGGGAGCTTTACTCTGTATCTAACCCCGTGCTGTACCTGTCCTGGGAGTGTTTGATGGGGACAGTGTAGAGGGAGATTTACTCTGTATCTAACCCCGTGCTGTACCTGTCCTGGGAGTGTTTGATGGAGACAGTGTAGAGGGAGATTTACTCTGTATCTAACCCCGTGCTGTACCTGTCCTGGGAGTGTTTGATGGAGACAGTGTAGAGGGAGATTTACTCTGTATCTAACCCCGTGCTGTACCTGTCCTGGGAGTGTTTGATGGGGACAGTGTAGAGCGAGCTTTACTCTGTATCTAACCCTGTGCTGTACCTGTCCTGGGAGTGTTTGATGGGGACAGTGTAGAGGGAGATTTACTCTGTATCTAACCCCGTGCTGTACCTGTCCTGGGAGTGTTTGATGGGGACAGTGTAGAGGGAGATTTACTCTGTATCTAACCCCGTGCTGTACCTGTCCTGGGAGTGTTTGATGGGGACAGTGTAGAGCGAGCTTTACTCTGTATCTAACCCTGTGCTGTACCTGTCCTGGGAGTGTTTGATGGGGACAGTGTAGAGGGAGATTTACTCTGTATCTAACCCCGTGCTGTACCTGTCCTGGGAGTGTTTGATGGGGACAGTGTAGAGGGAGATTTACTCTGTATCTATCCCCGTGCTGTACCTGTCCTGGGAGTGTTTGATGGGGACAGTGTAGAGGGAGATTTACTCTGTATCTAACCCCGTGCTGTACCTGTCCTGGGAGTGTTTGATGGGGACAGTGTAGAGGGAGATTTACTCTGTATCTAACCCCGTGCTGTACCTGTCCTGGGAGTGTTTGATGGGGACAATGTAGAGGGAGATTTACTCTGTATCTAACCCCGTGCTGTACCTGTCCTGGGAGTGTTTAATGGGGACGGTGTAGAGGGATCTTTACGCTGTATCTAACCCCGTGCTGTACCTGTCCTGGGTGTGTTTGATGGGGACGGTGTAGAGGGAGCTTTACTCTGTATCTAACCCCGTGCTGTACCTGTCCTGGGAGTGTTTGATGGGGACAGTGTAGAGGGAGATTTACTCTGTATCTAACCCCGTGCTGTACCTGTCCTGTGAGTGTTTGATGGGGACGGTGTAATTCAGGGTGATATCTCTCCCTCTCTGTCTCTGATCAGGTGGGGATGTGGGAGCAGGGCTCCCTGACCCTGAAGTACCCTGTCTGGTCTCGCTATGGGATGTTCCTGCAACCCGTCAACAATGACCACCACCTGACGGTGGTCACGCTGGAGGAGAGACCGTTTGTGATAGTGGAGGCCATTGACCTGGCCAGCGGCACCTGTATCCGTGACTCTGTCCCCTGTCGGAAGCAGCTGAACCGGACTGCCAGGTAGGAGCATCGGAGGTGGAGAGAGAGAGAGAGAGAGAGAGAGAGAGAGAGAGGGGTCGGCGGCTGGGAGGGTGACAGGGCTGGACTGAGGGACCAGGTCCCGAAGGCACACAGCCTGGAGGAGGGACGGGAGAAGGGACGAGGGGGACACGTTGAGCTGGGGAGGTGGTGGTACACCTGAATTGTCACTGGGCTAACCATCCAGAGACCCAGGGTAATGCTCGGATAGGTGGGGGGGGGGGTGGGGGGTGTGGGGGTGGGGGGGCGAAGAGGCGGGGGTTCAATCCAGAAACAGAAAAGATCTCAGCAGCGGAGAGAGAAACAGGAGTGAAGGATTCGGGTCAGGAAGGATGTGTTGGCCCTGAAGAGGGTTCAGAGGAGGGTTCACGAGAACGATCCCAGGAATGAAAGGCTTAACATATGAGGAACGTTTGAGGACTCTGGGTCTATACTGGATGGAGTTTAGAAGGATGAGGGGGGCGATCGGATTGAAACTTACAGAATACCGAAAGGCCTGGATAGAGTGGACGTGGGGAAGATGTTTCCATTAGTAGGAGAGACTCGGACCCGAGGGACACAGCCTCAGAGTAAAGGGAAGACCTTTTAGAACAGAGATGAGGAGAAACTTCTTTAGCCAGAGAGTGGTGAATCTAAGGAATTCATTGCCACAGAAAGCTGTGGAGGCCAGGTCATTGAGTGTATTTAAGACCGAGATAGATAGGTTCGTGATTGGTAAGGGGGAGTCAAAGGTGGGAGAATGGGCTTGAGAAACCGATCAGCCATGATTGAATGGAGGAGCAGACTCGATGGGCTGAACGGCCTCATTTCTGCTCCTATGGTCTTATGGTCTTATGGGTCCCTGCGACTCGTCTTCAGAGCTGAGGGGAGCTGGAAATGTGATGGAATTGATCCTGTTTTAAGGGAGGGGGATGGAGCAGGTAAAGCTGGGTCGGAGGTCACCACCATTAACACCTCCTTTGTCCTTTAGTCCACGAGATCTTTGTCACTCTCTCCTTTGCCCCTACCTGTTGCTGCTCCACCACCCCCCCACCCCCCCGGCCTTTAACAGTATAAATTTCACAGAATCACCCAATGCAGAAGAGGCCCTTCGGCCCATCGAGTCTGCGCCGACCCTGTGAGAAACACCTGAGCTACCTCCCTAATCCCATTGACCAGCACTTGGCCCCATAGCCTTGAATGTTTATGAGGTGCCAAGTGCTCATCCGGGTGCTTTTTAAAGGATGTGAGGCTAACCTACCTCCAGCACCCTCCCAGGCAGCGCATTCCAGACCCTCCCCACCCTCTGGGTAAAAAAGCTTCTCCTCACATCCCCCCACAAACCTCCTGCCCCCCTCACCTTGATCTTATGTCCCCCTCGTGACTGACCCTTCAACTATTCACCCTGTCCGTGCCCCTCATAATCTTGTCCACCTCGATCAGGTCGCCCTCAGTCTTCTCTGCTCCAACCAAAACAACCCAAGTCTATCCAACCTCTCTTCATAACTTAAATGTTTCATCCCAGGCAACATCCTGGTGAATCTCCTCTGCACCCCCTCCAGTGCAATCACATCCTTCCTATAATGTGGCGGCCAGAACTGCACACAGTACTCCAGCTGTGGCCTCACCAAGGGTCTATACAACTCCAGCATGACCTCCCTACTTTTGTAATCTGTGCCTCGATTGATAAAGGCAAGTGTCCCATATGCCTTTTTCACCACGCCACTAACATGCCCCTCCGCCTTCAGGGATCTATGGACACACACGCCAAGGTCCCTTTGTTTCTCAGAACTTCCTAGCGTCGTGCCGTTCATTGAATACTTCCTTGTCCAATTACTCCTTCCAAAGTGTATCACCTCACACTTTTCAGGGTTAAATTCCATCTGCCACTTATCTGCCCATTTGACCATCCCATCTATATCTTCCTGTAGCCCAAGACACTCAACCTCACTGTTAACCACCCGGCCAATCTTTCACCACATTTCTACTTTCTCTTGAGCTCTGAAGAGTCACACGGACTCGAAACGTTAACTCCCTCCTTCTCCCCACAGAAGCTATCAGGCCCGCTGAGTTTTTCGAGCCTCTCCTGTATTCGTTTCAGACTCCCAGCATCCGCAGTATTATTTGCTTTTATCTTCAGGCTCTGGTGGGTGGGGGACCCGGGTTCCAATCCCGCTCCGGCAGACGTTGGAATCTGGCCTCAATAAAAAAAAAAACAGAATTAAAAGTCTGATGGTGACCAGGAAACCAAAAAAAAAAAAACCCCACCTGGTTCACTCATGTCCCTTAAGGGGAGGGAAATAAGACCACAAGACGCAGGAGCAGAAATGAGGCCATTCAGCCCATCGAGTCTGCTCCGCCATTCAATCATGGCTGATCAGTTTCTCAACCCCATTCTCCCACCTTCTCCCCGTAACCTTTGACCACCCTTACCAATCAAGAACCTATCTATCTCGGTCTTAAATACACTCAATGACCCGGCCTCCACAGCTTTCTGTGACAATGAATTCCATAGATTCACCACTCTCTGGATAAAGAATTTTCTCCTCATCTCTGTTCTAAAAGGTCTTCCCTTTACTCTGAGGCTGTGCCCTGGGGTCCGAGTCTCTCCTACTAATGGAAACATCTTCCCCACGTCCACTCTATCCAGGCCTTTCAGTATTCTGTAAGTTTCAATCAGATCCCCCCTCATCCTTCTAAACTCCATCGAGTATAGACCCAGAGTCCTCAAACGTTCCTCATATGTTAAGTCTTTCATTCCTGGGATCGTTCTCGTGAACCTCCCCTGGACCCTCTCCAGGACCAGCACATCCTTCCTGAGAGACGGGGCCCAAAATTGCTCACAATATTCTAAATGTGGTCTGACCAGAGCCTTATAAAGCCTCAGCAGCACATCCCTGCTTTTATACTCTAGTCTGTCGTACCCACTCTGGCCCTACACGTGACTCCAGACCCCACAACCACAATGTGGTTGGCTCTTAACTGCCCATCTGAACAAGGGGCAACTAGGGATGGGCAATAAAAGCTGGCCCAGCCAGTGGCGCCCACATCCCCATGAACGAATAAAGAACTAGTATAAGACACAGGGTGAGAGAGAGCGGGTAATAAAGCAGACAGTATCCTGGGCTTTATTAATAGGGGCAGAGAGTACAAGAGCAGGGAGGCTGTGTTGAGCTGGTATAAGACACAGGTTGAGCCTCAGCTGGGGTGTTGTGTCCAGTTCTGGGCTCCGCACTTTGGGAAGGATGTGAAGGGGTTGGAGAGAGTGTGGAAAAGATTGTCGAGAATGGTTCCAGGGATGAGGAGCGTCAGTTCACGGGGAGAGATTGGAGAAGTTGGGACTGTTTTCCTTGGAGAAGAGAAGGTCGAGAGGAGATTTGATCGAGGTGTTCAAAACCGTGAGGGGTCCTGGTCAGGGGAGAGAGGGAGAAACTGTTCCCATTGGCGGAAGGATGGACAACCAGAGGCGACACAGATTTAAGGGGATTGGGTAAAGGACCAATGGCGACAGGAGGAGAAACTCTGTTTCTCAGAGAGTGTGGAACTCGCTCCCACAGGGAGAGGCTGGAGGAGAATAGCAGAGATACCTTCGAGTGGGGAGGCATTGGGATCAAAGCCAGAAGCCTTGGAGGCTAAGGGACATGAGGGACTTCAGTCCGCGTGGAGAGAGAGAGAGCGAGGCTGGGGAGGAGCAGGGGGTCCTCGTTCTCCTCAGAAGAGGAGAAGGTTAAGGGGGAGATCGAATCGAGGTATTCGGAATCGGGAAGGGTCTGCGATGGGGGAGGAGGAAGGGTCAATGAGGAGAAACTGTCTCCGGTGGCTGGAGGGTCGGGGACCAGAGGGACACACAGAATGAGGGCGACTGGGGGAAAGAACCAGAGGGGGACAGGAGTGGGGGTGGGGGTGGGGGTGGGGGTGGGTGTGAGTGGGGTGGGGAGTGGGGAGATGGGGGAATGATTTAGTTTTAAACACAGTGAGTCGGTGTGATCTGGAAGGCGCTGCCTGAAAGGGCGGTGGAAGCAGATTCAATCGGCATTTTCAAAAAGGGGAAAGTGGAGAAATACTGGAAGGAGGAACATTAACAGGGAGAGGGATGGAGGGAGGGAGGGGGGAGGGAGAGGGATGGAGAGGGGGAGGGAGAGAGGCAAGGAGAGGGTGTGGGAGAGGGGGAGGGAGAGAGAGAGAGAGACAGAGGGAGAGGGGGAGGGAGACGGAGAGAGAGGGGGAGGGAGAGGGGGAGGGAGGGGGGAGGGAGAGGGGGTGGGAAGGAGAGGGAGGGGGAGAGAGAGGGAGAGCGAGAGGGAGGGGGAGGGGGAGCGGGAGGGAGGGGGAGAGCGAGGGGGAGGGGGAGGGAGAGGGAGAGCGAGGGGGAGGGGGAGGGGGAGAGGGAGGGGGAGAGGGAGGGGGAGAGGGAGGGGGAGAGTGTGGGGGAGAGGGTGGGGGAGAGGGAGGGAGAGAGGGAGGGAGAGAGGGAGGGGGAGAGGGAGGGGGGGAGAGGGAGAGGGAGAGGGAGGGGGAGAGGGAGGGAGAGAGGGAGGGGGAGAGGGAGGGGGAGAGGGAGGGGGAGAGGGAGGGGGAGAGGGAGGGGGAGAGGGGGAGGGAGAGGGAGGGGGAGAGGGAGAGGGAGAGGGAGGGGGAGAGGGAGGGAGAGAGGGAGGGGGAGAGGAGGGGGAGAGGGAGGGGAGAGGGAGGGGGAGAGGGGGAGGGGGAGAGGGAGGGGGAGAGGGAGGGGGAGAGGGAGGGAGAGAGGGAGGGGGAGAGGGAGGGGGAGAGGGAGGGGAGAGGGAGGGGAGAGGGAGGGGAGAGGGTGGGGGAGAGGGGGAGAGAGAGGGAGGGGGAGAGGGAGGGGGAGAGGGAGGGGGAGAGGGAGGGAGAGGGAGGGGGAGAGGGAGGGGGAGAGGGAGGGGGAGAGGGAGGGGGAGAGGGGGAGGGGCAGGAGGGGGATTCATTGGATCGTCCACTCACAGGGCAGGCAGAGAGAGAGACGATGGGCTGAATGGCCTCGTCCTGTAGCTGCGAGTTTCTACGATTATATCTAACGTCTTTCCCCCCACCCCCCCCCCCCCCCCCCCGGCCTCCCTCTGCCTCCCCCTCAACAAAAACCTCCCTCGCCTGTCTCACCCGCACAGCACGATCCCAGATGGCAAAATGTTCACCAAGAAGTGTTGCAAAGGGTTCTGCATTGACATCCTGAAGCGTCTGGCCAAGACCATCGGATTCTCCTACGACCTCTACCTGGTCACCAACGGCAAGCATGGCAAAAAGATCCACGGCATTTGGAATGGGCTGATCGGAGAGGTAGGGTCAAACCCTTGGCCTTTAACCCCAAGGCCCCTAATCCCACCACCCCCCCCACCCTCCATCCAAATCCACCGGCGTCGGCTGCAAACGGTCAGAGATGGGAGCGCCGGGGTGTTCCTGTCCGACAGGAGAGAGTTGGGGGGGGGCGAGAGCGTGGAGCACCGAGGGATTTGAACAGGAGGATGAGAAGTGTAGGGGCTGGAGGAGGTTACAGAGATAGGGAGGGAAGTGGCGAGCGAGGGATTTGAACAGGAGGATGAGAATTGTAGGGGCTGGAGGAGGTTACAGAGATAGGGAGGGAGGGGGTGAGGGAGGGATTTGAACAGGAGGATGAGAAGTGTAGGGTCTGGAGGAGGTTACAGAGATAGGGAGGGAGGGGATGAGGGAGGGATTTGAACAGGAGGGTGAGAATTGTAGGGTCTGGAGGAGGTTACAGAGATAGGGAGGGAGGGGGTGAGGGAGGGATTTGAACAGGAGGATGAGGATTGTAGGGGCTGGAGGAGGTTACAGAGATAGGGAGGGAGGGGGTGAGGGAGGGATTTGAACAGGAGGATGAGGATTGTAGGGGCTGGAGGAGGTTACAGAGATAGGGAGGGAGGGAGTGAGGGAAGGATTTGAACAGGAGGATGAGAAGCGTAGGGGCTGGAGGAGGTTACAGAGATAGGGAGGGAGGGGGTGAGGGAGGGATTTGAACAGGAGGGTGAGGATAGTAGGGGCTGGAGGAGGTTACAGAGATAGGGAGGGAGGGGATGAGGGAGGGATTTGAACAGGAGGGTGAGAATTGTAGGGTCTGGAGGAGGTTACAGAGATAGGGAGGGAGGGGGTGAGGGAGTGATTTGAACAGGAGGATGAGAAGTGTAGGGTCTGGAGGAGGTTACAGAGATAGGGAGGGAGGGGGTGAGGGAGGGATTTGAACAGGAGGATGAGAATTGTAGGGGCTGGAGGAGGTTACAGAGATAGGGAGGGAGGGGGTGAGGGAGGGATTTGAACAGGAGGATGAGGATTGTAGGGGCTGGAGGAGGTGCTGCCTGTGTTAATTGGTCCCCAGCTGATTCCCATGTGGTTTCTGTGATTTCCATGTGTGAGGGAGAAAGAGAGTGAGAGAGAGAGGGGGGAGGAAGAGTCTACATATTTATATATATGTGTGGAGAGCGAGAGGGAGGGAGAAGTTGAGGGAGAGGGAGAGTACAAGGGTGCTGAGGGGGAAGTGGTTCTCCCTCTGATAGGGGGTAGGGAGGGCGATGGATGAGGAGTACTGACGGGTGAGGGGAGAGTGGATGGGGGCGAGAGGAGATGGGTGCTGATGGGTGCTCCTACTGACTGTGGGTGATGGGTGCTGATGGGTGCTCCCTCTGACTGTGGGTGATGGGTGATCATGGGTGCTCCCTCTGACAGTGGGTGATGGGTGCTGATGGGTGCTCCTACTGACTGTGGGTGATGGGTGCTGATGGGTGCTCCCTCTGACTGTGGGTGATGGGTGCTGATGGGTGCTCCCTCTGACAGTGGGTGATGGGTGATGGGTGCTCCCTCTGACAGTGGGTGATGGGTGATGGGTGATGGGTGCTCCCTCTGACAGTGGGTGATGGGTGATGGGTGCTCCCTCTGACTGTGTGTGATGGGTGCTCCCTCTGACAGTGGGTGATGGGTGATGGGTGATGGGTGCTCCCTCTGACAGTGGGTGATGGGTGACGGGTGCTCCCTCTGACAGTGGGTGATGGGTGTTGGGTGCTCCCTCTGACAGTGGGTGATGGGTGATGGGTGATGGGTGCTCCCTCTGACAGTGGGTGATGGGTGATGGGTGCTCCCTCTGACTGTGTGTGATGGGTGCTCCCTCTGACTGTGGGTGATGGGTGCTCCCTCTGACTGTGTGTGATGGGTGCTCCCTCTGACTGTGGGTGATGGGTGCTCCCTCTGACTGTGGGTGATGGGTGCTCCCTCTGACAGTGGGTGATGGGTGATGGGTGCTCCCTCTGACAGTGGGTGATGGGTGATGGGTGCTCCCTCTGACTGTGTGTGATGGGTGCTCCCTCTGACAGTGGGTGATGGGTGATGGGTGCTCCCTCTGACAGTGGGTGATGGGTGATGGGTGCTCCCTCTGACAGTGGGTGATGGGTGATGGGTGCTCCCTCTGACAGTGGGTGATGGGTGCTCCTTCTGACAGTGGGTGATGGGTGCTCCCTCTGACTGTGGGTGATGGGTGCTCCCTCTGAAAGTGGGTGATGGGTGATGGGTTCTCCCTCTGACAGTGGGTGATGGGTGATGGGTGCTCCCTCTGACAGTGGGTGATGGGTGATGGGTGCTCTGTCTGACTTTGGGTGATGGGTGATTGGTGATCCCTCTGACAGTGGGTGATGGGTGATGGGTGCTCCCTCTGACAGTGGGTGATGGGTGATGGGTGCTCTGTCTGACTTTGGGTGATGGGTGATTGGTGATCCCTCTGACAGTGGGTGATGGGTGATGGGTGCTCCCTCTGTCTGTGGGTGATGGGTGCTCCCTCTGACTGTGGGTGATGGGTGATGGGTGCTCCCTCTGACTGTGGGTGATGGGTGCTCCCTCTGACAGTGGGTGATGGGTGATGGGTGCTCCCTCTGACAGTGGGTGATGGGTGCTCCCTCTGACAGTGGGTGATGGGTGATGGGTGCTCCCTCTGACAGTGGGTGATGGGTGCTCCTTCTGACAGTGGGTGATGGGTGCTCCCTCTGACTGTGGGTGATGGGTGCTCCCTCTGACAGTGGGTGATGGGTGATGGGTTCTCCCTCTGACAGTGGGTGATGGGTGATAGGTGATGGGTGCTCCCTCTGACAGTGGGTGATGGGTGATGGGTTCTCCCTCTGACAGTGGGTGATGGGTGATGGGTGCTCCCTCTGACAGTGGGTGATGGGTGATGGGTGCTCCCTCTGACAGTGGGTGATGGGTGATGGGTGCTCCCTCTGACAGTGGGTGATGGGTGATGGGTGCTCCCTCTGACTGTGGGTGATGGGTGCTCCCTCTGACTGTGGGTGATGGGTGCTCCCTCTGACAGTGGGTGATGGGTGATGGGTGCTCCCTCTGACAGTGGGTGATGGGTGATGGGTGCTCCCTCTGACTGTGTGTGATGGGTGCTCCCTCTGACAGTGGGTGATGGGTGATGGGTGCTCCCTCTGACAGTGGGTGATGGGTGATGGGTGCTCCCTCTGACAGTGGGTGATGGGTGATGGGTGCTCCCTCTGACAGTGGGTGATGGGTGCTCCTTCTGACAGTGGGTGATGGGTGCTCCCTCTGACTGTGGGTGATGGGTGCTCCCTCTGACAGTGGGTGATGGGTGATGGGTTCTCCCTCTGACAGTGGGTGATGGGTGATGGGTGCTCCCTCTGACAGTGGGTGATGGGTGATGGGTGCTCTGTCTGACTTTGGGTGATGGGTGATTGGTGATCCCTCTGACAGTGGGTGATGGGTGATGGGTGCTCCCTCTGTCTGTGGGTGATGGGTGCTCCCTCTGACTGTGGGTGATGGGTGATGGGTGCTCCCTCTGACTGTGGGTGATGGGTGCTCCCTCTGACAGTGGGTGATGGGTGATGGGTGCTCCCTCTGACAGTGGGTGATGGGTGCTCCCTCTGACAGTGGGTGATGGGTGATGGGTGCTCCCTCTGACAGTGGGTGATGGGTGCTCCTTCTGACAGTGGGTGATGGGTGCTCCCTCTGACTGTGGGTGATGGGTGCTCCCTCTGACAGTGGGTGATGGGTGATGGGTTCTCCCTCTGACAGTGGGTGATGGGTGATGGGTGCTCCCTCTGACAGTGGGTGATGGGTGATGTGTGCTCCATCTGACTGTGGGTGATGGGTGCTCCCTCTGACAGTGGGTGATGGGTGATTGGTGATCCCTCTGACAGTGGGTGATGGGTGCGCCCTCTGACTGTGGGTGATGGGTTCTCCCTCTGACAGTGGGTGATGGGTGATGGGTGCTCCGTCTGACAGTGGGTGATGGGTGATGGGTGCTCCCTCTGACTGTGGATGATGGGTGCTCCCTCTGACTGTGGGTGATGGGTGCTCCGTCTGACAGTGGGTGATGGGTGCTCCCTCTGACAGTGGGTGATGGGTGCTGATGGGTGCTCCCTCTGACTGTGGATGATGGGTGCTCCCTCTGACTGTGGGTGATGGGTGCTCCGTCTGACTGTGGGTGATGGGTGATGGGTGCTCCGTCTGACAGTGGGTGATGGGTGATCATGGGTGCTCCCTCTGACTGTGGATGATGGGTGCTCCCTCTGACTGTGGGTGATGGGTGCTCCGTCTGACTGTGGGTGATGGGTGCTCCCTCTGACAGTGGGTGATGGGTGATGGGTGCTCCCTCTGACTGTGGGTGATGGGTGCTCCCTCTGACTGTGGGTGATGGGTGCTCCCTCTAACAGTGGGTGATGGGTGATGGGTGCTCCCTCTGATAGTGGATGATGGGTGATGGGTGCTCCCTCTGACTGTGGGTGATGGGTGCTCCCTCTGACTGTGGGTGATGGGTGCTCCCTCTAACAGTGGGTGATGGGTGATGGGTGCTCCCTCTGATAGTGGATGATGGGTGATGGGTGCTCCCTCTGACTGTGGGTGATGGGTGCTCCCTCTGACTGTGGGTGATGGGTGATCATGGGTGCTCCCTCTGACAGTGGGTGATGGGTGATGGGTGCTCCCTCTGACAGTGGGTGATGGGTGATCATGGGTGCTCCCTCTGACTGTGGGTGATGGGTGCTGATGGGTGCTCCCTCTGACTGTGGGTGATGGGTGCTGATGGGTGCTCCCTCTGACTGTGGGTGATGGGTGCTCCCTCTGACAGTGGGTGATGGGTGCTCCGTCTGACTGTGGGTGATGGGTGCTCCCTCTGACAATGGGTGCTCCCTCTGACAATGGGTGCTCCCTCTGACTGTGGGTGCTCTCTCTGACTATGGGTGTTCCCTCTGTCTGTGGGTGCTCCTTCTGACTGTGGGTGCTCCCTCTGACTATGGGTGCTCCTTCTGACTGTGGGTGCTCCCTCTGACTATGGGTGCTCCCTCTGTCTGTGTGTGCTCCCTCGGTCTGTGGGTGCTCTCTCTGACTGTGGGTGCTCCCTCTGACTATGGGTGCTCCCTCTGTCTGTGGGTGCTCCCTCTGACTGTGGGTGCTCCCTCTGACTGAGTGCTGCTGAAGCTGATGTGCTTGGATCTCTGAGATCCTGACTGACTGTCTCGCTGTCGCCTCCCCCTCTCTCTAGGTCGTTTACAAGCGAGCTGACATTGCCATTGGGTCGCTGACCATCAATGAGGAACGCTCGGAGATCGTGGACTTCTCTGTCCCCTTCGTGGAGACTGGCATCAGCGTCATGGTAGCTCGCAGCAATGGTACTGTGTCTCCCTCAGCCTTCCTCGGTGAGTGACACACACCACGGGCGGTGATCGGGGGCAGGGGATAGAGAGACGGGGAATAGACAGAGAGAGAGAGACAGAGACAGAGACAGAGAGAGAGAGAGAGAGACCGAGAGAGAGACAGAGAGAGAGAGATAGAGAGAGACGAAGAGAGAGAGAGAGAGAGAGACGGAGAGAGAGAGAGACGGAGAGAAAGAGAGAGACAGAGAGAAAGAGAGAGACAGAGTGAGAGACAGAGAGAGAGAGAGAGAGACCAAGGGAGAGAGAGAGAGAGAGATAAATAGAGAGAGAGAGACCTAAAGTGATTGAGCGAGAGAGAGAGGGTGACAGGTGGAGAGAGAGAGAGAGAGGGAGAGAGAGAGGGAGACAAGGAGACAGAGAGAGAAATAGACCAACTGAGAGAGAGCGAGAGACTGAGAGAGAGAGGCAGAGAGAGAGAGAGAGAGAGAGAGACCAAGAGAGAGAGATAAATAGAGAGAGAGAGACCTAAAGTGATTGAGCGAGAGAGAGAGGGAGACAGGTGGAGAGAGAGAGAGAGAGAGGGAGAGAGAGAGGGAGACAGGGAGACAGAGAGAGAAATAGACCAACTGAGAGAGAGCGAGAGACTGAGAGAGAGGGAGACAGGGAGAGACAAACAGAGAGAGAGAGACAGAGAGAGAGAGACAGGGAGAGACAGAGAGATAGAGAGAGACAGAGAGAGAGAGACAGAGAGAGACAGAGTGACAGAAAGAGAGACAGAGACAGAGAGAGACAGAGAGAGAGAGAGACAGAGAGAGAGAGACAGAGAGAGAGGGACAGACAGACAGAGAGAGACAGAGAGAGAGACAGAGAGAGAGAGACAGAGAGAGAGAGAGAGACAGAGAGAAAAAGTGAGAGACAGCGAGAGAGAGATAGAGAGAGAGACATAGAGACAGGGAGAGAAAGTGAGAGACAGAGAGAGTGAGAGAGAGAGACAGAGAGAAGGACAGAGGAAGAGAATGGGAGAGACACCGCTGGATACAGAGAGAGAAAGACATGCAGCAATGGGCTGAAGAGAGACAGGACTGCAGGACAGGGAAAGCAGACATTGGTATTGAATCATGGGGATTAAATTGATGACAGATTGAGACAGAATGGACTGGGTCCAAGAGTAGAACATCACTGCCAATGGTTACATACACAGCAATTCAGGATTATCCTTTCTCACACATCTGTGTTCAAACAGGACCAAGGGGAGACTGACAAACAGGACCTAGCAGCAGAGATTGAAGGAGTGAGGGAGGGAGGGAGTCCCACAGCTTGGAGGCTGAGGGAGGGAGGGAGTCCCACAGTTTGGAGGCTGAGGGAGGGAGGGAGTCCCACAGTTTGGAGACTGAGGGAAGGAGGGAGTCCCACAGTTTGGAGGCTGAGGGAGGGAGGGAGTCCCACAGTTTGGAGACTGAGGGAGGGAGGGAGTCCCACAGTTTGGAGGCTGAGGGAGGGAGGGAGTCCCACAGTTTGGAGGCTGAGGGAGAGGGAGTTGGGATCTTGCTTTGCTGTGGTCTGACGTTGCACTCCAACATGATTCTCTCCTCCCCAGAACCTTACAGCCCAGCGGTCTGGTTGATGATGTTCGTCATGTGTCTGACAGTGGTGGGAATCACAGTGTTTATCTTTGAATTCTTCAGTCCGATGGGATACAACCGGACACTCTCGAGTGGAAAGCGTAAGTCCCAAAAAATCCATCACGAAAGAATTCTCCTCACTACCTCTGAAACCTGAAAGTGTTTGATGGGGACAGTGTAGAGGGAGATTTACTCTGTATCTAACCCCGTGCTGTACCTGTCCTGGGAGTGTTTGATGGGGACAGTGTAGAGGGAGATTTACTCTGTATCTAACCCCGTGCTGTACCTGTCCTGGGAGTGTTTGATGGGGACAGTGTAGAGGGATATTTACTCTGTATCTAACCCCGTGCTGTCCCTGTCCTGGGAGTGTTTGATGGGGACAGTGTAGAGGGAGATTTACTCTGTATCTAACCCCGTGCTGTACCTGTCCTGGGAGTGTTTGATGGGGACAGTGTAGAGGGATATTTACTCTGT
>NW_024470827.1:9505-127005 GCF_017639515.1 Carcharodon carcharias | reverse complement strand
CTCTCTCTCACTCTCTCACACTCTCTCTCTCACATTCTCTCTCTCACAATCTCTCTCTCACACTCACTCTCTCTCTCTCACACTCACTCTCTCTCACACACTCGCTCTCTCACACACTCTCTCTCTCACACTCTCTCACTCACACACTCTCTCTCTCACACTCTCTCACTCACACACTCTCTCTCTCACACTCTCTCTCTCTCTCTCACTCTCTCACTCTCTCTCACACACTCTCTCTCTCTCACACTCTCTCTCTCCCACACTCTCTCTCTCACACTCTCTCTCTCACACACTCTCTCTCTCCCACACTCTCTCTCTCACACTCTCTCTCTCACACACTCTCTCTCTCCCACACTCTCTCTCTCACACTCTCTCTCTCACACTCTCTTTCTCTCACTCTCTCTCTCACACACTCTCTCTCTCTCACTCTCACACACTCTCTCTCTCTCTAACTCTCTCTCTCACACTCTCTCTCTCTCTCACTCTCTCTCTCTCACACTCTCTCTCTCACTCTCTCTCTCACACTCTCTCTCTCTCACACACTCTCTCTCACACTCACTCTCACACTCACTCTCACAATCACTCTCTCTCAAACTCATTCTCGCTCACACTCTCTCTCTCACTCTCTCTCTCACTCTCTCTCTCACACTCTCTCTCACACTCTCTCACACTCTCTCTCTCTCTCACGCTCTCTCTCTCTGTCTCTCTCTCTCTCACACACACACTCTCTCTCTCTCTCACGCTCTCTCTCTCACTCTCTCACACTCTCACACTCTCTCTTCTCTCACAAGGACCTGGTGGGTCGAAGTTCACCATCGGGAAGTCGGTCTGGCTCCTCTGGGCGCTGGTTTTCAACAACTCCGTCCCTGTGGAGAACCCCAAGGGGACAACCAGCAAGATCATGGTGCTGGTCTGGGCCTTCTTTGCTGTCATCTTCCTGGCGAGTTACACAGCTAACCTGGCCGCGTTCATGATCCAGGAGGAGTATGTGGATACTGTCTCTGGTCTCAGTGACAAGAAAGTAAGTGTGGGAGCAACACCGGTCACCCCCGTGGGGACTGACCCCTCGCTGGGGGGAGGGGAGGGGGATGGTTCTCTCCGTGGGGACTGACCCCTCGCTGGGGGGAGGGGAGGGGGATGGTTCTCTCCGTGGGGACTGACCCCTCGCTGGGGACGGGAAGGGGGATGGGCCTCCCCATGGGGACTGACCCCTCACTGGGGGGAGTCGAATGCCAGAATGTTCCACCGAGATGCCCACGAGGGTGACATTGCTTCACAATGTCACCTCATATCTGAACGATTGAAGTAACTGTTACAGATTCTCACCCATACTGACAGTAACGGAGCGATTGTATCTCTTATCCCCCTCTCTCCCTCTCTCTGTCTCTCTCTGTCTCTGTCTCTCCCTCTCTCTCTCCCTCTCTCTCTGTCTCTCCCCCTCTTTCCTCTCTCTGTCTCTCTCTCCCTCTCTCTCTCTCTCTCTCCCTTTCTCTCCCCCTCTTTCCTCTCTCTCCCCCTCTCTGTCTCTCTCTGTCCCTGTCTCTCCCTCTCTCTCTCTCTCTCTCTCTGTCTCTCTCTGTCTCTCTCTCTCTCTCTCTGTCTCTCTCTGTCTCTCTCTCTCTCCCTCTGTCCCTGTCTCTCCCTCTCTCTCTCCCTCTCTCTGTCTCTCCCTCTCTATCTCTCTCCCTCTCTATCTCCCTGACTCTCCCCCTCTCTCCCTCTCTCTCTGTCTACCCCTCTCTCTCCCACTCTATCTCCCTGTCTCTCCCCGTCTCTCCATCTCTTCCTCTCCATCTCTCTGTCTTTCTCTCTCTGTCTCTCCCTCTATATGTTGCTGTCTCTCTCCTTCTCTCTTTCTCTATCTCTCTTCCTCTCTATCTCTCTGTCCCTCCCTCTCTCTCTCTCTATCTCTCTCCCTCTCTATGTCTCCATCTCTCTCACTCTCTGTATGTGTCTCCCTTTCTCTATCTGTGTCTCTCTCCGACCCGCATTCTCTCTATTACCATCTCTCACTGTGTCTCTCTCTCGCTTGCTGTATCTCTTTCTATCTCTGTCTCTTTGTCGTCTTCTCACCTTTCTACACTGTCTCTCTCTCACACTCTCCCTCTCTCTCCCAATCCACCACCTCTACCGGCCTCAGTTCCAGAAACCACAGGACCAGTACCCACCCCTGCAGTTTGGGACAGTCCCGAATGGGAGTACAGAGCGAAATATCCGAAGTAACTATCCAGAGATGCACAGCTACATGTCCAAATACAACCAGAAGTCAGTCGAGGATGCACTTCACAACCTCAAAACCGGGTACGTTAGTCCATCAGAACGTCAGACTGCATTACCCTGTATCTAACCCCGTGCTGTACCTGTCCTGGGAGTGTTTGATGGGGACAGTGTAGGGGGATATTTACTCTGTATCTAACCCTGTGCTGTAACTCTCCTGGGAGTGTTTGATGGGGACAGTGTAGGGGGAGATTTACTCTGTATCTAACCCTGTGCTGTACCTGTCCTGGGAGTGTTTGATGGGGACAGTGTAGAGGGAGCTTTACTCTGTATCTAACCCCGTGCTGTACCTGTCCTGGGAGTGTTTGATGGGGATATTGTAGAGGGAGATTTACTCTGTATCTAACCCCGTGCTGTACCTGTCCTGGGAGTGTTTGATGGGGACAGTGTAGAGGGAGATTTACTCTGTATCTAACCCCGTGCTGTACCTGTCCTGGGAGTGTTTGATGGGGACAGTGTAGAGGGAGATTTACTCTGTATCTAACCCCGTGCTGTACCTGTCCTGGGAGTGTTTGATGGGGACAGTGTAGGGGGAGATTTACTCTGTATCTAACCCCGTGCTGTACCTGTCCTGGGAGTGTTTGATGGGGACAGTGTAGAGGGAGATTTACTCTGTATCTAACCCTGTGCTGTACCTGTCCTGGGAGTGTTTGATGGGGACAGTGTAGGGGGAGATTTACTCTGTATCTAACCCTGTGCTGTACCTGTCCTGGGAGTGTTTGATGGGGACGGTGTAGAGGGAGATTTACTCTGTATCTAACCCCGTGCTGTACCTGTCCTGGGAGTGTTTGATGGGGACAGTGTAGAGGGAGATTTACTCTGTATCTAACCCCGTGCTGTACCTGTCCTGGGAGTGTTTGATGGGGACAGTGTCGAGGGAGCTTTACTCTGTATCTAACCCTGTGCTGTACCTGTCCTGGGAGTGTTTGATGGGGACATTGTAGAGGGAGTTTTACTCTGTATCTAACCCCGTGCTGTACCTGTCCTGGGAGCGTTTGATGGGGACAGTGTAGAGGGAGCTGGAGTGTGTCAGGCTGTGTGTGTGTGATGGGTTTTCACTCCCCTCTCTCTCCCTCTACCAGGAAGCTCGATGCTTTTATATACGATGCAGCTGTGGTGAACTATATGGCTCGAAAGGACGACGGCTGCAAGTTAGTCACAATCGGAAGTGGCAAGGTATTCGCAACGACAGGATATGGGATCGCCCTGCAGAAAGGGTCAAAGTGGAAAAGGCCCATTGACCTGGCATTGCTCCAGTTCCTCGGTGATGGTGAGACCCAGGGGATGTCAGCAAAGTGGGGTAATTTACACAGCACGGGGTTAGATACAGAGTAAATCTCCCTCTACACCATCCCCATCAAACACTCCCAGGACAGGTACAGCACGGGGTTAGATACAGAGTAAATCTCCCTCTACACCATCCCCATCAAACACTCCCAGGACAGGTACAGCACAGGGTTAGATACAGAGTAAATCTCCCTCTACACTGTCCCCATCAAACACTCCCAGGACAGGTACAGCACAGGGTTAGATACAGAGTAAATCTCCCTCTACACTGTCCCCATCAAACACTCCCAGGACAGGTACAGCACAGGGTTAGATACAGAGTAAATCTCCCTCTACACTGTCCCCATCAAACACTCCCAGGACAGGTACAGCACGGGGTTAGATACAGAGTAAAGCTCCCTCTACACTGTCCCCATCAAACACTCCCAGGACAGGTACAGCACAGGGTTAGATACAGAGTAAATCTCCCTCTACACTGTCCCCATCAAACACTCCCAGGACAGGTACAGCACGGGGTTAGATACAGAGTAAATCTCCTTCTAAACTGACCCCATCAAACACTCCCAGGACAGATACAGCACGGGGTTAGATACAGAGTAAAGCTCCCTCTACACTGTCCCCATCCAACACTCCCAGGACAGGTACAGCACGGGGTTAGATACAGCGTAAATCTCCCTCTACACTGTCCCCATCAAACACTCCCAGGACAGGTACAGCACTGGGTTAGATACAGAGTAAAGCTCCCTCTACACTGTCCCCATCCAACACTCCCAGGAGAGGTACAGCACGGGGTTAGATACAGAGTAAATCTTCCTCTACACTGTCCCCATCAAACACTCCCAGGACAGGTACAGCACGGGGTTAGACACAGAGTAAATCTCCCTCTACACTGTCCCCATCAAACACTCCCAGGACAGGTACAGCACGGGGTTAGATACAGAGTAAATCTTCCTCTACACTGTCCCCATCAAACACTCCCAGGACAGGTACAGCACGGGGTTAGACACAGAGTAAATCTCCCTCTACACTGTCCCCATCAAACACTCCCAGGACAGGTACAGCATGGGGTTAGATACAGAGTAAATCTCCCTCTACACCATCCCCATCAAACACTCCCAGGACAGGTACAGCACGGGGTTAGATACAGAGTAAATCTCCCTCTACACCATCCCCATCAAACACTCCCAGGACAGGTACAGCACGGGGTTAGATACAGAGTAAATCTCCCTCTACACCATCCCCATCAAACACTCCCAGGACAGGTACAGCACAGGGTTAGATACAGAGTAAATCTCCCTCTACACTGTCCCCATCAAACACTCCCAGGACAGGTACAGCACGGGGTTAGATACAGAGTAAAGCTCCCTCTACACTGTCCCCATCAAACACTCCCAGGACAGGTACAGCACGGGGTTAGATACAGAGTAAAGCTCCCTCTACACTGTCCCCATCAAACACTCCCAGGACAGGTACAGCACAGGGTTAGATACAGAGTAAATCTCCCTCTACACTGTCCCCATCAAACACTCCAGGACAGGTACAGCACGGGGTTAGATACAGAGTAAATCTCCTTCTAAACTGACCCCATCAAACACTCCCAGGACAGATACAGCACGGGGTTAGATACAGAGTAAAGCTCCCTCTACACTGTCCCCATCCAACACTCCCAGGATAGGTACAGCACGGGGTTAGATACAGAGTAAATCTCCCTCTACACTGTCCCCATCAAACACTCCCAGGACAGGTACAGCACGGGGTTAGATACAGAGTAAAGCTCCCTCTACACTGTCCCCATCCAACACTCCCAGGACAGGTACAGCACGGGGTTAGATACAGAGTAAATCTCCCTCTACACTGTCCCCATCAAACACTCCCAGGACAGGTACAGCACGGGGTTAGATACAGCGTAAATCTCCCTCTACACTGTCCCCATCAAACACTCCCAGGACAGGGACAGCACGGGGTTAGATACAGAGTAAAGCTCCCTCTACACTGTCCCCATCAAAGACTCCCAGGACAGGTACAGCACGGAGTTAGATACAGAGTAAATCTCCCTCTACACTGTCCCCATCAAACACTCCCAGGACAGGTACAGCATGGGGTTAGATACAGAGTAAATCTCCCTCTACACCATCCCCATCAAACACTCCCAGGGCAGGTACAGCACGGGGTTAGATACAGAGTAAATCTCCCTCTACACTGTCCCCATCAAACACTCCCAGGACAGGTACAGCATGGGGTTAGATACAGAGTAAAGTTCCCTCTACACCGTCCCCATCAAACACTCCCAGGACAGGTACAGCACGGGGTTAGATACAGAGTAAATCTCCCTCTGCACCGTCCCCTTCAAACACTCCCAGGACAGGTACAGCACGGGGTTAGATACAGAGTAAAGCTCCCTCTACACTGTCCCCATCAAACACTCCCAGGACAGGTACAGCACGGGGTTAGATACAGAGTAAATCTCCCTCTACACTGTCCCCATCAAACACTCCCAGGACAGGTACAGCACGGGGTTAGGTACAGAGTAAAGCTCCCTCTACACTGTCCCCATCAAACACTCCCAGGACAGGTACAGCACGGGGTTAGATACAGAGTAAATCTCCCTCTACACTGTCCCCATCAAACACTCCCAGGACAGGTACAGCACGGGGTTAGATACAGAGTAAATCTCCCTCTACACTGTCCCCATCAAACACTCCCAGGACAGGTAGAGCACGGGGTTAGATACAGAGTAAATCTCCCTCTACACTGTCCCCATCAAACACTCCCAGGACAGGTACAGCACGGGGTTAGATACAGAGTAAATCTCCCTCTACAATGTCCCAATCAAACACTCCCAGGACAGGTACAGCACGGGGTTAGATACAGAGTAAATCTCCCTCTACACTGTCACCATCAAACACTCCCAGGACAGGTACAGCACGGGGTTAGATACAGAGTAAATCTCCCTCTACACCGTCCCCATCAAACACTCCCAGGACAGGTACAGCACGGGGTTAGATACAGAGTAAATCTCCCTCTACACTGTCCCCATCAAACACTCCCAGGACAGGTACAGCACGGGGTTAGATACAGAGTAAATCTCCCTCTACACCGTCCCCATCAAACACTCCCATAAGACCATTAGACATAGGAGCAGAAATGAGGCCATTCAGCCCATCGAGTCTGCTCCGCCATTCAATCATGGCTGATCAGTTTCTCAACCCCATTCTCCCGCCTTCTCCCCGCAACCTTTGACCCCCCTTACCAATCATGAACCTATCTATCTCGGTCTTAAATACACTCAATGACCTGGCCTCCACAGCTTTCTGTGACAATGAATTCCATAGATTCACCACCCTCTGGCTAAAGAAGTTTCTCCTCATCTCTGTTCTAAAAGGTCTTCCCTTTACTCTGAGGCTGTGCCCTCGGGTCCGAGTCTCTCCTACTAATGGAAACATCTTCCCCACGTCCACTCTATCCAGGCCTTTCAGTATTCTGTAAGTTTCAATCAGATCCCCCCCCCTCATCCTTCTAAACTCCATCCAGTATAGACCCAGAGTCCTCAAACATTCCTCATATGTTAAGCATTTCATTCCTGGGATCGTTCTCGTGAACCTCCTCTGGACCCTCTCCAGGACCAGCACATCCTTCCTGAGATACAGGGCCCAAAACTGCTCTCAATATTCTAAATGTGGTCTGACCAGAGCCTTATAAAGCCTCAGCAGCACATCCCTGCTTTTATATTCTAGTCCCCTCGAAATAAATGCCAACATTTCATTTACCTTCCTAACTACCGACTCAACCTGCAAGTTAACCTTAAGAGAATCCTGGACACAGAGTCCCTTTGCACTCCAGATTTCTGAATTCTCTCCCCATTTAGAAAATAGTCTTTGCCTCTATTCTTCCTTCCAAAGTGCATGACCTCACACTTCCCCACGTTGTATTCCATCTGCCACTTCTTTGCCCATTCTCCTAATCTGTCTAAATCCTTCTGCAGCCTCCCCACCTCCTCAATACTACCTGTCCCTCCAGCTATCTTTGTATCATCTGCAAACTTAGCCCTCAGTTCCTTCATCTAGATCATTAATGTATAAAGTGAAAAGTTGTGGTCTCAACACTGACCCTTGCGGAACTCCACTAGTCACCGGCTGCCATCCTGAGAAGGACCCCTTTACCCCCACTCTCTGCCTCCTGCCAGACAGCCAATCTTCTATCCATGCTAGTACCTTGCCTCTAACACCATGGGCTCTTATCTCACTGAGCAGCCTCCTGTGCGGCACCTTGTCAAAGGCCTTCTGGAAGTCCAAGTAGATAACATCCATTGGATCTCCTTTGTCTAACCTACTCGTTACCTCCTCAAAGAATTCTAACAGGTTTGTCAGGCATGACCTCCCCTTGATGAAACCATGCTGACTTTGCCCTATTTTACCATGCGCTTCCAAGTATTCTGAAATCTTATCCTTAATAATGGACTCTAAGATCTTACCAACGACCGAGGTCAGGCTAATTGGCCTGTAATATCCCGTCTTTTGCCTCGCTCCCTTCTTAAACAGGGGGGTTACATTAGCGATTTTCTAGTCCTCTGGGATCCTCCCTGACTCCAGTGATTCCTGAAAGATCACCACTAACGCCTCCACTATCTCTTCAGCTATCTCCTTCAGAACTCTGGGGTTAATCCATCTGGTCCGGGTGATTTATCCACCTTCAGACCTTTCAGTTTTCCTAGCACCTTCTCCTTGGTAATGGCCACCATACTCACCTCTGCCCCATGACTCTCTTCAACTTTGGGAATGTTACTCGTGTCTTCCACTGTGAAGACTGACGCAAAGTACCTATTCAGTTCCTCCGCCATTTCTTTGCTCCCCACTACTACTTCTCCAGCATCGTTTTCCAGCGGCCCAATGTCCACTTTTGCCTCTCTCTTACCCTTTATATATCTAAAAAAAACTCTTGCGATCTTCTTTTATATTACTGGCTAGGTTACCCTCATATTTAATCTTCTCCCTCCTTATTTCTTTTTTAGTTGTCCTCTGTTGGTCTTTGTAGGCTTCCCAATCCACTGGTTTCCCACTGCTCTTCGCTGCATTGTATGCTTTCTCTTTAGCTTTTATGCTGTCCCTGAATTCCCTTGTCAGCCATGGTTGCGTCGTCCTCCCTTTAGTATGCTGCTTCTTCCTAGGGACGAATTTTTGCTGTGTCTCCCAAATTACTCCCAGAAACTCCTGCCATTGCTGTTCCACTGTCTTTCCTGCTAGGCTCATCTCCCAGTCAATTCTGGCCAGCTCCTCCCTCATGCCTCTGTAGTTGCCTTTATTCAACTGTAATACCGTTACATCTGATTCCAGCTTTTTCCTCTCAAGTTGCAGGGTAAATTCTATCATATTATGGTCACTTCCTCCTAAGGGTTCCTTCACCTTAAGCTCCCTTATCAAATCTGCCTCATTACACATCACTAAATCTAGAATTGCCTGTTCCCTAGTGGGCTCCACCACAAGCTACTCCAAAAAGCCATCTCATAGACGTTCCACAAATTCCTTTTCTTGGGATCCACTACCAACCTGATTTTCCCAGTCTACCTGCATATTGAAATCCCCCATGATCACTGTAACCTTGCCTTTCTTACACACCTTTTCTATCTCCTGATGTATCTTGTGCCCCACATCCTGACTACTGTTCGGAGGCCTGTACATAACTCCCATTATGATTTTTTTACCTTTGCGGTACCTCAACTCTACCCACACAGATTCCACATCATCTGACCCTACGTCATTTCTTGCTGATGATTTAATTTCATTTCTAACCAACAAAGCAACCCCACTCCCTCTGCCAAGCTGCCTATCTTTTCGATAGGATGTATATCCTTGGATATTTAGCTCCCAGTCCTGATCCCCTTGCAGCCGTGTCTCTGTAATGCCCACCACATTATACCTGCCAATTTCAAACTGCGCCACAAGCTCATTTACTTTATTTCGTATACTGCGTGCATTCAGATACAACACCTTCAGTCCTGTATTTCCCATCCCCTTTCTCATTGTCGTCCCTTTATCTGATGTGTTTGAAGTTAGATTCCTAGCCCTTTCCAAACACTCTGTCCTATTTTGTGCTCTGGAGACTTTAATAGCCTCTCCTGGGCTCTCCTTTCTTTTCAGTTTTTTCATAATTTTCCATGAAGTTGAATCCAAGCCCCCCACATGCTAACCTGCTGCTTTGTTTCCCCTTAGTCATACTTCACCTGGAGTTTTACCCTTCCCTCCCCCACCACTTTCTAGTTTGTCTCCCAGGACAGGTACAGCATGGGGTTAGATACAGAGTAAATCTCCCTCTACACCGTCCCCATCAAACACGCCCAGGACAGGTACAGCACGGGGTTAGATACAGAGTAAAGCTCCCTCTACACTGTCCCCATCAAACACTCCCAGGACAGGTACGGCACGGGGTTAGATACAGAGTAAAGATCCCTCTACACTGTCCCCATCAAACACTCCCAGGACAGGTACAGCACGGGGTTAGATACAGAGTAAATCTCCCTCTACACTGTCCCCATCAAACACTCCCAGGACAGGTACAGCATGGGGTAAGATACAGAGTAAATCTCCCTCTACACCGTCCCCATCAAACACTCCCAGGACAGGTACAGCACGGGGATAGATACAGAGTAAATCTCCCGCTACACCGTCCCCATCAAACACTCCCAGGACAGGTACAGCATGGGGTTAGATACAGAGTAAATCTCCCTCTACACCGTCCCCATCAAACACTCCCAGGACAGGTACAGCACGGGGTTAGATACAGAGTAAATCTCCCTCTACACCGTCCCCATCAAACACTCCCAGGACAGGTACAGCACGGGGTTAGATACAGAGTAAATCTCCCTCTACACTGTCCCCATCAAACACTCCCAGGACAGGTACAGCATGGGGTTAGGTACAGAGTAAAGCTCCCTCTACACTGTCCCCATCAAACATTCCCAGGACTGGTACAGCACAGGGTTAGATACAGAGTAAATATCCCTCTACACTGTCCCCATCAAACACTCCCAGGACAGGTACAGCACAGGGTTAGATACAGAGTAAATATCCCTCTACACTGTCCCCATCAAACACTCCCAGGACAGGTACAGCACGGGATTAGATACAGAGTAAATCTCCCTCTACACCGTCCCCATCAAACACTCCCAGGACAGGTACAGCACGGGGTTAGATACAGAGTAAATCTCCCTCTACACCGTCCCCATCAAACACTCCCAGGACAGGTACAGCACGGGGTTAGATACAGAGTAAATCTCCCTCTACACCGTCCCCATCAAACATTCCCAGGACTGGTACAGCACGGGGTTAGATACAGAGTAAATATCCCTCTACACTGTCCCCATCAAACACTCCCAGGACAGGTACAGCACGGGGTTAGATACAGAGTAAATCTCCCTCTACACTGTCCCCATCAAACACTCCCAGGACAGGTAAAGCACGGGGTAAGATACAGAGTAAATTTGTTTTCTCTCTGTCTCTCTCTCTCTCTTTCTCTCTGTCTTCCCTCTTTCTCTGTCTGTTTCTCTCTCTTTCTGTCTGTCCCTATCTCTCCCTCTCTCTGGGTCTCTCTCTTTTTCTCAATCTGTCTCTTTAGAGACTTGGAGGTTTTCTATCGCTCTTTCTGTCTACTCTCTCTGGCTCTCTCTCTGTTTCTCGGTTTCTCTCTCAGTCTCTCTCTTCATCTCTTTCTGTCTCACACTCTTTCTTTCTTTCTATTTGTCTATCTCTGTTTTTCGCTCTCTGTGTCTCACTCTTTCTCCCTCCGTCTCTCTCTGTTTTGCTCTGTCTCTCTGTATTTTCTCACTCTCTCGCTCTCCCTCTGTCTCTTTCTCTGTCTTTCGCCCTCTGTCTCTCTCTCTCTTTCTCTGTATTTCTCGGTCTCTCTGTATTTCCTCTCCCTGTCCCTCTCTCTCTCTCTCCCTCTGTCTCTCTCTGTCCCTCTGTCTCTATCTCTGTATTTTCTTACTCTCTCTCTGTCTGTTTCCCTTTTTCGATCTCTGTCTCTCTCTCTCTGTGTCTCTATCTCTCTGTATTTTCTGACTCTATCTCTCTCTCTCTGTCTCTCTCTCTGTCTCTCTCTCTCTGTCTCTTTCTGTCTCTCTCTCTCCCTCTGTCTCTCTCTCTATCTCTCTGTATTTTCTCACTGTTCCTCTCTTTCTATGTCTCTGTCTCTCCCTCTGCCTCTCTCTCTCGACCTCTTTCTCTCTCTTTCTGTCTCTATCTCTGTCTTTTCTTACTCTGTCCCTCTCTTTCTTTCTCTCTGTCTCTCTCTCTGTCTCTCTGTCTCTCTTTCTCTGTCTCTCTCTGTCTCTGTCTCTGTCTCTGTCTCTCTCCCTGTATTTTCGCACTCTGTCCCTCTCTCTCTCTCTATCTCTCTCTCTCCATCTGCCTCTCTCACTCCCTCTATCTCTCTCCCTCTGTCTCTCTCTCTCTCCCTCTGTCTCTCTCTGTCTCTGTCTCTGTCTCTCTCTGTCTCTGTCTCTCTCCCTGTATTTTCACACTCTGTCCCTCTCTCTCTCTCTCTGTTTCTCTCTCTGCCTCTATTTCTCTCTTTCTCTGTCTCTCTCTCACTCTGTCCCTCTCTCTCTGTCTGTCTCTCTCCCTCTGCCTCTCTCTCTCTGTCTCTATCTCTCTGTATTTTCTCACTATTTCCCTCTCTCTCTGTCTCTCTCTCTGTCTCTCTCTCTGTCTGTCTCTCTCTATCTTTCTCTCTCTCTCTTTCTCTCTGTTTTATGACTCTGTCCCTCTCTCTCTCTCTATCTCTCTCTCCATCTGCCTCTCTCAGTCCCTCTATCTCTCTCCCTCTGTCTCTCTCTCTCCCTCTGTCTCTCTCTATCACCCTCTGTCTCTCTCTCCCTCTATCTCTCTGTCTCTCTGTCTCTCTCTCTGTCTCTCTCTCTCTCTCTCTGTTTCTCTCTTTCTCTGTCACCCACACTCACTCGGTCTCTTTCTCTCTCTCTCTCTTTCTCTCTCCCCAGGGGAAATCGAGAAGCTGGAGAGGCTGTGGCTCTCTCTGTCTCACACTGCCCCTCTCTCTCTCTCCCCAGGGGACACCGAGATGCTGGAGAGACTGTGGCTCTCTGGGATTTGCCATAATGACAAGATTGAAGTGATGAGCAGCAAGCTGGACATCGACAACATGGCTGGAGTGTTCTACATGCTGCTGGTTGCCATGGGGCTCAGTCTCCTGGTGTTTGCCAGTGAACACCTGATCTACTGGAAACTCCGTCACAGTATGCATCACTCAGGCAGACTGGACTTTCTACTGGCCATAAGCAGGGTGAGTGTAACCGGGAAGATGATATTGGGCATCTATGGGACAGAAAGAGTCGACGGGGGGTGGGGGAGGTGGGGGGGGGGGAGGTGTGGGGCGCTGGGTGTCCATAGATAGGGGTCAACCCCCATGGGGAGACCGGTCCCGAACAACAAGTGAACATGTCTAGGTTCTGGGGTCGGTGGGGGATCTTCGTTAAAGTTCGGACTGTACACTGGCGATGATCTCTCCGATTTGTCTCCCCATCCAACCGCGCCCCCCTCCCCAGCGAGGGGTCAGCCCCCATGGGGAGACCCATGCCCCATCCCCACCGCGGCGAGACCCGTTTCCCCCCCCCCCAACAACATGTGAACATGTCTAGGTTCTGGGGGAGGTGGGGTAGCTTCGTTATGGTTCGGACTGTACACTGGCGATGTTCTCTTCGTTTTGTCTCCCCCCCCACCCCCCACAACCCAGCGAGGGGTCAGGCCCCATGGGGAGACCAATCCTCCCCCACCCCGCAGCGGGAGACACGTTCCCCTCCCCCCACCCCAACACACCCCCCACAACAACAAGTGAACATGCCTACGTTCTAGGGTCGGTGGGGAACTTTGTTAAAGTTCGGACTGTACACTGGCGATGATCTCTCTCTTTTGTCACCCCCCCCCCCAACCGCGCCCCCCTCCCCAGTGAGGGGTCAGTCCCCATGGGGAGACCCATGCCCCATCCCCACCGCAGCGAGACCCATTCCCCCCCAACAACAAGTGAACATGTCTAGGTTCTGGGGTCGGTGGGGTAGCTTCGTTCAAGTTCGGACTGTACACTGGCGATGATCGCTCCATTTTGTCTCCCCCCAACCGTGCCCCCCTCCCCAGCGAGGGGTCAGTCCCCATGGGGAGACCAATCCTCCCCCACCCCGCAGCAAGACATGCCCCCCCGCCCCCACCCCACCACACCCCACCCACCCAACAACAACAAGTGAACATGTCTAGGTTCTGGGGTCGGTGGGGTAGCTTTGTTAAAGTTCGGACTGTACACTGGCGATGATCTCTCCGGTTTGTCTCCCCCCCAATACGCACCCCCCCCCATCCCCAGCGAGGGGTCAGTCCCCATGGGGAGACCAATCCTCCCCCCTCCCATCACAGTGAGACCTGTTCCCCCCCCCACACCGCCCCCCCCACAACAACAAGTGAACATGTCTAGGTTCTGGGGTCGGTGGGGTAGCTTTGTTAAAGTTCGGACTGTACACTGGCGATGATCTCTCCGGTTTGTCTCCCCCCCAATACGCACCCCCCCCCCCATTCCCAGCGAGGGGTCAGTCCCCATGGGGAGACCAATCCTCCCCCCCACCATCGCAGTGAGACCCATTCCCCCCGCCAACCCCAAACCCCTCCCCCCTCCAACAACAAGTGAACATGTCTAGGTTCTGGGGAAGGTGGGGTAGCTTTGTTAAAGTTCGGACTGTACACTGACCATGTTCTCTTCGTTTTGTCTCCCCCCCACCTCCACCCCTCCCCACAGGGAATGTACAGCTGCTGCCGGGCGGATGAGGGCAAGGAGTTTGGACCGTACCCCGTGCCGGGGGGGGAGCGCCCATTCCACCCTCGCCCCCTCTCCTCCTCCTCCTCCTCCCGTCTGCGCCTCCGGCCCCTGCCCAGCAACCCCCGCTCCGCCCCCCGGCCCGTGCCCGCCGAGCGCTGGCGCCATGCCCGCAGCCCCAACACCGGGCGCCGCCCCCCTGCCGTCCCCCAGCCCGAGGCCTACCACCGCCACTACGGCCCCATCGACCCGGCCGGGCTGGTCGGCCGCCCCTGCGAGCCCAAGGAAGAGGAGGAGGAGGAGGAGGAGGAGGAGGCGGCGGCCGGCAGGGTGGCGGGGGTGGGGGAGGGGGAGGGGGAGGGGGAGGGGGAGGAGGAGGAGGAGGAGGAGGAGGAGGAGGAGGAGGAGGGGGAGGAGGAGGAGGAGGAGGAGGAGGGGGAGGAGGAGGTGGTGGCGGTGGTGGCCTCGGTAGCCCCGCCCCCCCTGCCCCCGCCCTCCTACCTGGCCGCCGTGATGCCCCGCCCGGTCGAGCGGCGGTGGGCCCCGCCCTGCTCCTGCCACCCGGGCTGGCGGTGGGGGGAGGGTCGCTACCCGCCCCCGGCCGAGTGGTGGAGGGGGTCGGAGACGGACTCGGCCGGGGAGGGGTCCGAGACCGAGGGGGAGGAGGGGGAGGGGGAGGAGGGGGAGGGGGAGGAGCTTTGCCCCCGGAACCCCGCCCCCCGCTGCCGGTGCCCCGCCCGCTCCTGCAGCACCTACCCCTCCCGCCAGCGCGCCCCACCCCCCGCCCCCTGGCCGGCCGGCGGCCGGCCCGTCCGCCACGGGCCGGCCGGTCGGCTGGGGGGGCATCGCGGCCGGCCGGAACGCCACCGCCACCAGCCGCCCCCCTGGCACCCTCGCCCCCACCCACCCTCCCCAACCGCCCTCCCCTCCTACCCCTGCCCCTGCGGCCCCCAACCCCGGGGCAGGAGGAGGAGGAGGAGGAGGAAGGGCCGGAGGAAGGGCGGGCGGAGGGCGCGGAGCCCCTGGGGCCGGCCCGGCGCCGGGGAGGGCGTCCCCGGCTGCCCCTGCCCCTGCCCCTGCCCCTGCCCCTGCCCCTGCCCCTGCCGGGCCCCCAGGGCGAGGGGCAGGGTCCCGCCCGCCCACTGCGCCCTCCCACACCCGCCAGGCTACCAGGGGCTCCCCGCGGACCAGCGGGCGGTGAGGAGGGGGTCCGCCCACTTCTCCAGCCTGGAGTCGGAGGTGTGAGGCGGGTCGGGGGGAAGGAGGGGGAGGAGGGGTGCGGGTGCGGGGGGTGGGGGTGGGGGTGGGGGTGCACTCACCCACTTTCCAACCTCGAGAGAGAGAGAGAGAGAGAGAGAGAGAGAGAGAGAGAGAGAGAGAGAGAGAGACAGAAAGAGAAACAAAGCGAGTGAAAGTTCCGGGGCCTGCTGAGCCCCGACGTCGTCCTCCCACATAGCTGAACGGAGAGAGGGAGAGAGGGAGGGAGAGACAGAGAGAGACGGAGGGAGAGAGGGAGAGAGGGAGAGAGAGAGAGAGACACACGGAGAGAGAGAGAGGGAGAGAGAGAGAGAGGGGGAGAGGGAGAGAGAGAGAGACACACGGAGAGAGAGAGAGGGAGAGAGAGAGAGACACACACAGAGAGAGAGAGAGAGACCAGGCTTCCACACGTGGGATCTTCCGCCTTCAACTAACTGGTCCAGACCCACACACGTCCCCCCTTCTCTGTCCCTCTCCCTCTCTCTCCTCCACCCACCATCCTCCTTTCTCAAGAGCTCTGTGTCTCGTTGTTCTTGTTTCAGGTTCAGGCGAGCGGGTTTCGCTCGATCTTCCAGCAGGAATTGTAGAGGGACCCTCTCTCTCTCCATCTCTCTTTCTCTCTCCCTCTCTGTTTCTGTCTCTGTCTCTGTCTCTCTCTCTGTCTCTCTGTCTCTCTCTGTCTCTCTGTCTGTCTTTCTCTCCCTTTCTCTCTTCCACTCACTCTCTCTGCCTCTCTCTCTTTCTCTCTCTCTCTCTGAATCTGTCTCTGTCTCTGTCTCTCTCTCTCTGTCTCTCTCTCTTTCTGTCTTTCTCTCTGTCTGTCTCTCTCTCTCTGCCTCTCTCTCTTTCTCTCTCTCTCTCTGAATCTGTCTCTGCCTCTGTCTCTCTCTCTCTGTCTCTCTCTCTGTCTCTCTCTCTTTCTGTCTTTCTCTCTGTCTGTCTCTCTCTCTCTGTCTCTCTCTCTGTCTCTCTCTGTGTTGCTCTCTCTGTCACTCCCTCTGCCTCTCTCCCAGTCTCTCTCTCTCTCTATCTCCCACTCTCTCTCTGCCTCTCTCTCTGTCTCTGTTTCTCTCTCTCTGTCTCTGTCTCTCTTTCTCTCTCTCTCTCTCTCTCTCTCTCTGTCCCTCTCTGTCACTCTCTCTGTCTCTCTCTGTCTCTCTCTCTGTCTCTCTCTGTCTCTCTCTCTGTCACTCTCTCTGTCGCTCTCTCTGCGTCTCTCTCTCTGTCTCCCACTCTCTCTGTCTCTCTGTCTCTGTCTCTGTCTCTCTCTCTCTGTCTCTCTCTCTGTCTCTCTCTCTGTCTGTCTCTATCTCTGCATCTCTCTCTGCCTCTCTCCCTGTCTCTCTCTCTCTATCTCCCACTCTCTCTCTGCCTCTCTCCCTGTCTCTCTCTCTCTATCTCCCACTCTCTCTCTGCCTCTCTCCCTGTCTCTCTCTCCCTCTCTCTGTCTCCCATTATCTCACTCCGTCTCTCTTTCTCCCTCCCTGACTTTCTTTCTCTCTCTCTCTATTCATCTCTCTCTGTGTCCCTCTCACTTTCACTCTCTCTGTCTCTCTCCCTCCATCTCTCTCTCTCTTTCTATCTCTGTGTCTATCTCTGTCTCCGTTGACATCATTGTCTGAACTGTAACTATATTGGTGGATGACTCATTGGTTCGGGCCAAGGCTTTTAGCAAATGAACGTCAGAGGATCGAGTCCCACTCCAGCGAGATGAGCTCCATAATCCAGGCTGACACTCCACCCAGTGCCAGTACTGAGGGAGTGCTGCACTGTCAGAGAGTCAGTGCTGAGGGAGTGCTGCACTGGCAGAGGGTCAGTACTGAGGGAGTGCTGCACTGTCGGAGGGTCAGTGCTGAGGGAGTGCTGCACTGTCAGAGGGTCAGTACTGAGGGAGTGCCGCACTGTCAGAGGGTCAGTACTGAGGGAGTGCTGCACTGTCAGAGGGTCAGTACTGAGGGAGTGCTGCACTGTCAGAGGGTCAGTACTGAGGGAGTTCTGCACTGTCAGAGGGTCAGTACTGAGGGAGTGCTGCACTGTCAGAGGGTCAGTACTGAGGGAGTGCTGCACTGTCAGAGGGTCAGCACTGAGGGAGTGCTGCACTGTCAGAGGGTCAGTACGAGGGAGTGCCGCACTGTCAGAGGGTCAGTACTGAGGGAGTGTTGCACTGTCGGAGGGTCAATACTGAGGGAGTGCTGCAGTGTCGGAGGGTCAGTGCTGAGGGACTGCCGCACTGTCAGAGGGTCAGTACTGAGGGAGTGCTGCACTCTCAGAGGGTCAGTAATGAGGGAGTGCTGCAGTGTCAGATGGTCAGTACTGAGGGAGTGCTGCACTGTCAGAGGGTCAGTACTGAGGGAGTGCTGCACTTTCAGAGGGTCAGTGCTGACGGAGTGCCGCACTGTCAGAGGGTCAGTACTGAGGGAGTGCTGCACTGTCAGAGGGTCAGTACTGAGGGAGTGCCGCACTGTCAGAGGGTCAGTACTGAGGGAGTGCTGCACTGTCAGAGAGTCAGTGCTGAGGGAGTGCTGCACTGGCAGAGGGTCAGTACTGAGGGAGTGCTGCACTGTCGGAGGGTCAGTGCTGAGGGAGTGCTGCACTGTCAGAGGGTCAGTACTGAGGGAGTGCCGCACTGTCAGAGGGTCAGTACTGAGGGAGTGCTGCACTGTCAGAGGGTCAGTACTGAGGGACTGCTGCACTGTCAGAGGGTCAGTACTGAGGGAGTGCTGCACTGTCAGAGGGTCAGTACTGAGGGAATGCTGCACTGTCAGAGGGTCAGTAATGAGGTAGTGCTGCACTGTCAGAGGGTCAGTACTGAGGGAGTGCTGCACTGTCAGAGGGTCAGTACTGAGGGAGTGCCACACTGTCAGAGGATCAGTACTGAGGGAGTGCTGCACTGGCAGAGGGTCAGTACTGAGGGAGTGCTGCACTGTCGGAGGGTCAGTACTGAGGGAGTGCTGCACTGTCAGAGGGTCAGTACTGAGGGAGTGCCGCACTGTCAGAGTGTCAGTACTGAGGGAGTGCTGCACTGTCAGAGGGTCAGTACTGAGGGAGTGACGCACTGTCAGAGGGTCAGTACTGAGGGAGTGCTGCACTGTCAGAGGGTCAGTACTGAGGGAGTGCCGCACTGTCAGAGGGTCAGTACTGAGGGAGTGCTGCACTGTCAGAGGGTCAGTACTGAGGGAGTGCTGCACTGTCAGAGGGTCAGTACTGAGGGAGTGCCGCACTGTCAGAGGGTCAGTGCTGAGGGAGTGCTGCACTGTCAGAGGGTCAGTACTGAGGGAGTGCTGCCCTGTCGGAGGGTCAGTACTGAGGGAGTGCTGCACTGTCAGAGGGTCAGTACTGAGGGAGTGCTGCACTGTCAGAGGGTCAGTACTGAGGGAGTGCTGCACTCAGTGGGGGTTTAGGGGTGATTTGGGACAGGTCCTGTATCGATCATCAGTATTCACGCGTCAGGGTACAGAGCTACCTACCTAGCCGAATCTAGTGACAGACAAACGCTCAGCAAAAAATAAACACTACCAGTAACCATATCATCAATTAATTTTGTCTAAAATTAGTTTTGACTGTTAGCTATGTTGTTGTCTGTGTGTTTGCAAAGAGATTCCGAATAAAAACTGTGAATTGCAAACGCTCTCCGTGTCTCATTTCCCTGAGGGCAGGGGTCTCACCCACTCGCATCACTGGAGCATCACAGGGGCTGGTCACACTCACACACCCGACACTGGAGGGGGTAACGCGAGAGAGGGCAGCGAGTCCCACAGTCCGGAGACTGAGGGAGGGAGGGAGGGAGTCCCACAGTCCGGAGACTGAGGGAGGGAGGGAGTCCCACAGTTTGGAGGCTGAGGGAGGGAGGGTGTCCCACAGTTTGGAGGCTGAGGGAGGGAGGGAGTCCCACAGTTTGGAGGCTGAGGGAGGGAGGGTGTCCCACAGTTTGGAGACTGAGGGAGGGAGGGAGTCCCACAGTTTGGAGACTGAGGGAGGGAGGGAGTCCGACAGTTTGGAGACTGAGGGAGGGAGGGAGTCCCGCAGTTTGGAGACTGAGGGAGGGAGGGAGTCCCACAGTTTGGAGGATGAGGGAGGGAGTCCCTCAGTTTGGAGTATGATGGAGGGAGGGAGTCCCACAGTTTGGAGGCTGAGGGAGGGAGGGAGTCCCGCAGTTTGGAGACTGAGGGAGGGAGGGAGTCCCACAGTTTGGAGGATGAGGGAGGGAGTCCCTCAGTTTGGAGTATGAGGGAGGGAGTCCCACAGTTTGGAGGCTGAGGGAGGGAGGGAGTCCCACAGTTTGGAGACTGAGGGAGGGAGGGAGTCCCACAGTTTGGAGGCTGAGGGAGGGAGGGAGTCCCACAGTTTGGAGGCTGAGGGAGGGAGGGAGTCCCACAGTTTGGAGGCTGAGGGAGGGAGGGAGTCCCACAGTTTGGAGACTGAGGGAGGGAGGGAGTCCCACAGTTTGGAGACGGAGGGAGGGAGGGAGTCCCACAGTTTGAGACTGATGGAGGGAGGGAGTCCCACCGTTTGGAGACTGAGGGAGGGAGGGAGTCCCACATTTGGAGGCTGAGGGAGGGAGGGAGTCCCACAGTTTGGAGGCTGAGGGAGGGAGGGAGTCCCACAGTTTGGAGTCTGAGGGAGGGAGTCCCACATTTGGAGGCTGAGGGAGGGAGGGAGTCCCACAGTTTGGAGACGGAGGGAGGGAGGGAGTCCCACAGTTTGGAGGCTGAGGGAGGGAGGGAGTCCCACAGTTTGGAGGCTGATGGAGGGAGGGAGTCCCACCGTTTGGAGACGGGGGGAGGGAGGGAGACAGACTATCCCCCTCTCCCTCTATCTCCCTCTCACATTGTTTGACTCCCCAGTGTGAAATCGCTTTGCGGACTCGATCGCCGAGACCCCAGCCCAGGGAGACCTTGGTGAATGGATATCTTTGAGGCTGCAGGAAGGTTTGCAGTGTGTTCCCCAGGGTATGATATTGGAACCCACGCATTTCCTGGTGTATACGTAGAATAATCATATAGATCTCGGAGCGGAGGGGAGAGTTTCAAAGCATGCGGATGATACGAAACATCAAAAAGCGGTGAGGAGGATCGTATGGAACTCAGAAAGGACACAGACAAGCAGGTGGGGTGGGAGAAAGTCAGCAGAGGAAGGTCAATGAGGGGAACTGTGAGGTGAATCAACTTGGTGCGAAGGACGGAGAGAGACATTGTAAAATAAAGGGTACAATTCGAAATCAGGAACAGAGCAGAGGGAGCTGGGAGTATTACAGATAGTAACAGTGAGGGGTGTGGGGTATATCAGAGTGTTACAGTGAGGGGTGTGGGGTATATCAGAGTGTTACAGTGAGGGGTGTGGGGTATATCAGAGTGTTACAGTGAGGGGTGTGAGGTATATCAGAGTGTTACAATAAGGGGTGTGGGGTATATCAGAGTGTTACAGTGAGGGGCATGGGGTATATCAGATAGTCACAGTGAGTGGTGTGGGATATATCAGAGTGTTACACTGATGGGTGAGGATTACATAAGATTATTACATTGAGGGGTGTGGAGTATATCAGAGTGTTACAGTTAGGGGTGTTGGATATATCAGAGTGATACAGTGAGGGGTGTGGGCTATATCAGAGTGTTACAGTGAGTTTTGTGGGATATATCAGAGTGTTCAAGTGAGGGATGTGGGATATATCAGACAGTTACAGTGAGGGGTGTGGGGTGTATCAGAGTGTTACAGTGAGGGGTGTGGGATATATCAGAGTGTTACAGTGAGGGGTGTGGGGTATATCAGAGTGTTACAGTGAGGGGTGTGGGGTATATCAGAGTGTTACAGTGAGGGGTGTGGGATATATCAGAGTGTTACAGTGAGGGGTGTGGGGTACATCAGAGTGTTACAGTGAGGGGTGTGGGATATATCAGAGTGTTACAGTGAGGCGTGTGGGATATTTCAGAGTGTTACAGTGGGAGATGTTGGGTATATCAGAGTGTTACAGTGAGGGGTGTGGGATCTATCAGAGTGTTACAGTGAGGGGTGTGGGGTATATCAGAGTGTTACAGTGAGGGGTGTGGGGTATATCAGAGTGATACAGTGAGGGGTGTGGGGTATATCAGAGTGTTACAGTGAGGGGTGTGGGATATATCAGAGTGTTACTGTGAGGCGTGTGGGATATTTCAGAGTGTTACAGTGGGAGATGTTGGGTATATCAGAGTGTTACACAAAGGGCTGTGGTGTATATCAGTGTTAAAGTAAGGGGTGTGCGATATATCAGATTGTTACACTGAGGGGTGTGGGGTATATCAGAGTGTTACAGTGAGGGGTGTGGGATATAACAGAGTGTTACAGTGAAGTGTGTGGGGTATATCAGAGTGTTACAGTGAAGGGTGTGGGGCATACCAGAATGTTACAGTGAGGGGTGTGGGGTATATCAAAGTGTAACAGTGAGAGGTGTGGGGTATATCAGAGTGTTACAAAGAGGGGTGTGGGGCATATCACAGTATTACTGTGACGGGTGAGGGATATATCAGAGTATTTCAGTGAGGGGTGTTGGGTATATCAGAGTGTGATAGTGATGGGTGTGGGGTATATCAGAGTGTTACAGTGAGGTGTGTGGGATATATCAGAGTGTTACAGTGAGGGGTGTGGGGTATATCAGAGTGTTACAGTGAGGGGTGTGGGGTATATCAGAGAGTTACAGTGAGGGGTGTGAGTTATATCATAGTGTAACATTGAGGGGTGTATTATATATCAGTCTGTAACAGTGAGGGGTGTGGGATATAGCAGAGTGTTACAGTGAGGGGCGTGGGATATATCTGAGTATTGCAGTAAGGTGTGTGGGCTATTGGAGAAAGTTACAGAGAGGAGTGTGGGGTCTATTGGGGTGTTGCAGTGAAGGGTGTGGGATATATCACAGTGTTACACTGAGTGGTGTGGTGTATATCAGAGTGTTACAGTGAGGGGTATGGTGTATATAAGGGTTACAGAAAGGGGTGTGCGATTTATAAGAGTGTTAAAGAGATGGCTGTGGGATATATCAGAGTGTTACAGTGAGGGGTGTGAGGTATATCCGAGTGTTACAGAGAGGGGAGTGGGGTATATCAGAGTGTTACAGTGAGTGGTGCGGGCTATATCAGAGTGTTACTTTGAGGGTTGTGGGGCATATCAGAGTGTTACATTGAGGTGTGTGGGGTATATCAGAGTATTACAGTGAGGGGTGTGGGATATATCAGAGTGTTACACTGAGGGGTGTGGGGTATATCAGACTGTTACAGTGAGGGGTGTGGGTTCTATAAGAGAGTAACAGTGAGGGTTGTGGGGTATATCAGGGTGTTACAGTGAGGGATGTTTGGTGTATCAGAGTATTACAGTGAGGGGTGTGGGATATATCAGAGTGTTACAGTGAGGGGTGTAGGGTATATCAGAGTGTTACAGTGAGAGGTGTGGGGTATATGAGAGTGTTACAGTGAGGTGAGTGGGGTATATCAGAGTGTTACCGTGAGTGGTGTGGGATATATCCGAGTGTTACACTGAGGGGTGTAACGTATATCAGCAAGTTACAGTGAGAAGTGTGGGATATAACAGAGTGTTTCAGTAAGGAGTTTGGGATATATCAGATTGTTACATTTAGGGGTATGGTGTATATCAGGGTTACAGAAAGGGATGTGCGATATATCAGAGTGTTACAGTGAGGGGTGTGGGATATATCAGATTGTTAAAGTGAGGGTTGTGGGATTTCTCAGAGTGTTACAGTGAGCGGTGTGGGTTATATCAGAGTGTTACAGTGAGGGGTGTAGGATATATCAGAGTGTTACAGTGAGGTGTGTGGGTTATATCAGAGTGTTACAGTGAGGGGTGTAGGATATATCAGAGTGTTACAGTGAGGGGTGTGGGGTATATCAGATGTGTTACAGTGAGGGGTGTGGGGTATATCAGAGTGTTACAGTGAGGGGTGCGGGATATATCCGAGTGTTACAGAGAGGGGAGTGGGGTATATCAGAGTGTTACAGTGAGGGGTGTGGTGTATATCAGAGTATTACAGTGAGGGGTGTGGGATATATCAGAGTGTTACAGTGAGGAGTGTGGTGTACATCAGGGTTACAGAAAGGGGTGTGCAATATATCAGAGTGTTACAGTGAGGGGTGTGAGGTATATCAGAGTGTTACAGTGAGGGGTGTGGGATATATCAGATTGTTAAAGAGAGGGGTGTGGGATATATCAGAGTGTTACAGCGAGGGGTGTGGGTTATATCAGATTGTTACAGTGAGGGGTGTGGGATATATGAGATTGTCACAGCGAGGGGTGTGGGTTATATGAGAGTGTTACAGTGAGGTGTGTGGGGTATATCAGAGTGTTACAGTGAGAGGAGTGGGGTATATCAGAGTGTTACAGTGAGGGGTGTGGGATATATCAGAGTGTTACAGTGAGGGGTGTAGGATATTTCAGAGTGTTACAGTGAGGGGTGTGGGGTATATCAGAGTGTTACAGTGAGGGGTGTGGGATATATCCGAGTGTTACACTGAGGGGTGTAACGCATATCAGCAAGTTACAGTGAGAAGTGTGGGATATAACAGAGTGTTTCAGTAAGGAGTTTGGGATATATCAGATTGTTACAGTGAGGGGTATGGTGTATATCAGGTTTACAGAAAGGGGTGTGCGATATATCAGAGTGTTAAAGAGATGGGTGTGGGATATATCAGAGTGTCACAGTGAGGGGTGCGAGGTATATCAGAGTGTTACAGTGAGGGCTGTGGGATATATCAGAGTGTTACAGTGAGCGGTGTGGGTTATATCAGAGTGTTACAGTGAGGTGTGTGGGATATATCAGAGTGTTACAGTGAGGAGTGTGGGTTATATCAGAGTGTTACAGTGAGGGGTGTAGGATATCAGAGTGTTACAGTGAGGGGTGTGGGGTATATCAGAGTGTTACAGTGAGGGGTGTGGGGTATATCAGAGAGTTACAGTAAGGGGTGTGGGATATATCCGAGTGTTACAGAGAGGGGAGTGGGGTATATCAGAGTGTTACTTTGAGGGTTGTGGGGTAAATCAGAGTGTTACAGTGAGGGGTGTGGGGTATATCAGATTATTACAGTGAGGGGTGTGGGGTATATCAGACTGTTACAGTGATGGGTGTGGGTTATATAAGAGAGTAACAGTGAGGGTTGTGGGGTATATCAGGGTGTTAAAGTGAGGGGTGTGTGGTGTATCAGAGTGTTACAGTGAGGGGTGTGGAGTATATCAGAGTGTTACACTGAGAGGTGTTGGATATATCAAATTGTTACAGTGAGGTGGGGTGGGGTATATCAGAGTGTTACATTCAGGGGAGTGAGATATATCAGAGTGTTACAGGAAGGATTGTGGAGTATATCAGAGTGTTACAGGGAGGTGAGTGGAATATATCTGAGTGTTACAGTGAGGTGTGTGGGGTATTGAAGATTGTTACAGAGAGGAGTGTGGGGTCTATCGGGGTGTTGTAGTCAGGGGTGTGGGATATATCAGAGTGATACACTGAGGGGTGTGGTGTATATCAGAGTGTTACACTGAGGGGTGTTGGATATATCAGAATGTTACAGTGAGGGGCGTGGGGTATATCAGATAGTCACAGTGAGTGATGTGGGATATATCAGAGTTTTACACTGATGGGTGAGCATTACATCAGAGTATTACAGTGAGGGGTGTGGAGTATATCAGAGTGTTACAGTGAGGGGTGTGGTGTATATCAGTGTTAAAGTAAGGGGTGTGCGATATATCAGATTGTTACACTGAGGGGTGTGGGGTATATCAGAGTGTTACAGTGAGGGGTGTGGGATATAACAGAGTCTTACAGTGAGGGGTGTGGGGTATATCAGGGTGTTACAGTGCGGGGTGTGGGGTATATCAGAGTGTTACAGTGAGGTGTGTGGGATATATCAGAGAGTTACAGTGAGGGGTGTGAGTTATATCATAGTGTAACATTGAGGGGTGTATTATATATCAGTCTGTAACAGTGAGGGGTGTGGGATATAGCAGAGTGTTACAGTGAGGGGAGTGGGATATATCTGAGTATTGCAGTAAGGTGTGTGGGCTATTGGAGAAAGTTACAGAGAGGAGTGTGGGGTCTATTGGGGTGTTGCAGTGAAGGGTGTGGGATATATCACAGTGTTACACTGAGTGGTGTGGTGTATATCAGAGTGTTACAGTGAGGGGTATGGTGTATATCAGGGTTACAGAAAGGGGTGTGCGATTTATAAGAGTGTTAAAGAGATGGCTGTGGGATATATCAGAGTGTCACAGTGAGGGGTGTGAGGTATATCGAAGTGTTACAGAGAGGGGAGTGGGGTATATCAGAGTGTTACAGTGAGTGGTGCGGGCTATATCAGAGTGTTACTTTGAGGGTTGTGGGGCATATCAGAGTGTTACATTGAGGTGTGTGGGGTATATCAGAGTATTACAGTGAGGGGTGTGGGATATATCAGAGTGTTACACTGAGGGGTGTGGGGTATATCAGAGTGTTACTGTGATGGGTGTGGGGTATATCAGACTGTTACAGTGAGGGGTGTGGGTTCTATAAGAGAGTAACAGTGAGGGTTGTGGGGTATATCAGGGTGTTACAGTGAGGGATGTTTGGTGTATCAGAGTATTACAGTGAGGGGTGTGGGATATATCAGAGTGTTACAGTGAGGGGTGTAGGGTATATCAGAGTGTTACAGTGAGAGGTGTGGGGTATATGAGAGTGTTACAGTGAGGTGAGTGGGGTATATCAGAGTGTTACCGTGAGTGGTGTGGGATATATCCGAGTGTTACGCTGAGGGGTGTAACGTATATCAGCAAGTTACAGTGAGAAGTGTGGGATATAACAGAGTGTTTCAGTAAGGAGTTTGGGATATATCAGATTGTTACATTTAGGGGTATGGTGTATATCAGGGTTACAGAAAGGGGTGTGCGATATATCAGAGTGTTACAGTGAGGGGTGTGGGATATATCAGATTGTTAAAGTGAGGGTTGTGGGATTTCTCAGAGTGTTACAGTGAGCGGTGTGGGTTATATCAGAGTGTTACAGTGAGGAGTGTAGGATATATCAGAGTGTTACAGTGAGGTGTGTGGGTTATATCAGAGTGTTACAGTGAGGGGTGTAGGATATATCAGAGTGTTACAGTGAGGGGTGTGGGGTATATCAGATGTGTTACAGTGAGGGGTGTGGGGTATATCAGAGTGTTACAGTGAGGGGTGCGGGATATATCCGAGTGTTACAGAGAGGGGAGTGGGGTATATCAGAGTGTTACAGTGAGGGGTGTGGGGTATATCAGAGTATTACAGTGAGGGGTGTGGGATATATCAGAGTGTTACAGTGAGGAGTGTGGTGTACATCAGGGTTACAGAAAGGGGTGTGCGATATATCAGAGTGTTAAAGAGATGGTTGTTGGATATATCAGACTGTTACAGTGAGGGGTGTGAGGTATATCAGAGTGTTACAGTGAGGGGTGTGGGATATATCAGATTGTTAAAGTGAGGGGTGTGGGATATATCAGAGTGTTACAGCGAGGGGTGTGGGTTATATCAGATTGTTACAGTGAGGGGTGTGGGATATATCAGAGTGTTACAGCGAGGGGTGTGGGTTATATGAGAGTATTACAGTGAGGTGTGTGGGGTATATCAGAGTGTTACAGTGAGGGGAGTGGGGTATATCAGAGTGTTACAGTGAGGGGTGTGGGATATATCAGAGTGTTACAGTGAGGGGTGTAGGATATTTCAGAGTGTTACAGTGAGGGGTGTGGGGTATATCAGAGTGTTACAGTGAGGGGTGTGGGATATATCCGAGTGTTACACTGAGGGGTGTAACGCATATCAGCAAGTTACAGTGAGAAGTGTGGGATATAACAGAGTGTTTCAGTAAGGAGTTTGGGATATATCAGATTGTTACAGTGAGGGGTATGGTGTATATCAGGTTTACAGAAAGGGGTGTGCGATATATCAGAGTGTTAAAGAGATGGGTGTGGGATATATCAGAGTGTCACAGTGAGGGGTGCGAGGTATATCAGAGTGTTACAGTGAGGGCTGTGGGATATATCAGAGTGTTACAGTGAGGGGTGTGGGTTATATCAGAGTGTTACAGTGAGGTGTGTGGGATATATCAGAGTGTTACAGTGAGGGGTGTGGGTTATATCAGAGTGTTACAGTGAGGGGTGTAGGATATATCAGAGTGTTACAGTGAGGGGTGTGGGGTATATCAGAGTGTTACAGTGAGGGGTGTGGGGTATATCAGAGTGTTACAGTAAGGGGTGTGGGATATATCCGAGTGTTACAGAGAGGGGAGTGGGGTATATCAGAGTGTTACTTTGAGGGTTGTGGGGTAAATCAGAGTGTTACAGTGAGGGGTGTGGGGTATATCAGATTATTACAGTGAGGGGTGTGGGGTATATCAGACTGTTACAGTGATGGGTGTGGGTTATATAAGAGAGTAACAGTGAGGGTTGTGGGGTATATCAGGGTGTTAAAGTGAGGGGTGTGTGGTGTATCAGAGTGTTACAGTGAGGGGTGTGGAGTATATCAGAGTGTTACACTGAGAGGTGTTGGATATATCAAATTGTTACAGTGAGGTGGGGTGGGGTATATCAGAGTGTTACATTCAGGGGAGTGAGATATATCAGAGTGTTACAGGAAGGATTGTGGGGTATATCAGAGTGTTACAGGGAGGTGAGTGGAATATATCTGAGTGTTACAGTGAGGTGTGTGGGGTATTGCAGATTGTTACAGAGAGGAGTGTGGGGTCTATCGGGGTGTTGCAGTCAGGGGTGTGGGATATATCAGAGTGATACACTGAGGGGTGTGGTGTATATCAGAGTGTTACACTGAGGGGTGTTGGATATATCAGAATGTTACAGTGAGGGGCGTGGGGTATATCAGATAGTCACAGTGAGTGATGTGGGATATATCAGTTTTACACTGATGGGTGAGGATTACATCAGAGTATTACAGTGAGGGGTGTGGAGTATAACAGAGTGTTACAGTGAGGGGTGTGGTGTATATCAGTGTTAAAGTAAGGGGTGTGCGATATATCAGATTGTTACACTGAGGGGTGTGGTGTATATCAGAGTGTTACAGTGAGGGGTGTGGGATATAACAGAGTGTTACAGTGAGTGGTGTGGGGTATATCAGGGTGTTACAGTGAGGGGTGTGGGGTATATCTGAGTGTTACAGTGAGGGGTGTGGGGTATATCAGAGTGTTACAGTGAGGGGTTTGGGGTATATCAAAGTGTTACAGTGAGAGGTGTGGGGTATATCAGAGTGTTACAAAGAGGGGTGTGGGGCATATCACAGTATTACTGTGACAGGTGAGGGATATATCAGAGTATTTCAGTGAGGGGTGTTGGGTATATCAGAGTGTGATAGTGATGGGTGTGGGGTATATCAGAATGTTACAGTGAGGTGTGAGGGATATATCAGAGAGTTACAGTGAGGGGTGTGAGTTATATCATAGTGTAACATTGAGGGGTGTATTATATATCAGTCTGTAACAGTGAGGGGTGTGGGATATAGCAGAGTGTTACAGTGAGGGGAGTGGGATATATCTGAGCATTGCAGTAAGGTGTGTGGGCTATTGCAGAAAGTTACTGTGAGGAGTGTGGGGTCTATCGGGGTGTTGCAGTGAGGGGTGTGGGATATATCACAGTGTTACACTGAGTGGTGTTGTGTATATCAGAGTGTTACAGTGAGGGGTATGGTGTATATCAGGGTTACTGAAAGGGGTGTGCGATATATCAGAGTGTTACAGTGAGGGGTGTGGGTTATATTAGAGTGTTACAGTGAGGGGCGTGGGATATTTCAGAGTGTTACAGCGAGGGGTGTGGGTTATATCAGAGTGTTACAGTGAGGGGTGTGGGATATATCAGAGTGTTACAGTGAGGGGTGTGGGGTATATCAGAGTGTTACAGTGAGGGGTGTGGGATATATCCGAGTGTTACACTGAGGGGTGTAACGTTCATCAGCAAGTTACAGTGAGAAGTGTGGGATATAACAGAGTGTTTCAGTAAGGAATTTGGGATATATCAGATTGTTACAGTGAGGGGTATGGTGTATATCAGGGTTACAGAAAGGGGTGTGCGATTTATAAGATTGTTAAAGAGATGGGTGTGGGATATATCAGAGTGTCACAGTGAGGGGTGTGAGGTATATCAGAGTGTTAAGTGAGGGGTGTGGGATATATCAGATTGTTAAAGTGAGGGGTGTGGGTTATATCAGAGTGTTACAGTGAGGGGTGTGGGATATATCCGAGTGTTACAGAGAGGGGTGTGGGGTATATCAGAGTGTTACAGTGAGTGGTGCGGGATATATCAGAGTGTTACTTTGAGGGTTGTGGGGCATATCAGAGTGTTACATTGAGGGGTGTGGGGTATATCAGAGTATTACAGTGAGGGGTGTGGGATATATCAGAGTGTTACACTGAGGGGAGTGGGGTATATCAGAGTGTTACAGTGAGGGCTGTGGGTTATATAAGAGAGTAACAGTGAGGGTTGTGGGGTATATCAGGGTGTTACAGTAAGGGGTGTGTGGTGTATCAGAGTATTACAGTGAGGGGTGTGGAGTATATCAGAGTGTTAACTGAGAGGTGTTGGATATAACAATGCGTTACAGTGAGGGGTGTGGGGTATATCAGAATCTTAGAGTGAGGGGTGTGGGATATAACAGAGTGTTACACTGAGGGGTGTAGGATATATCAAATTGTTACAGTGAGGTGGGGTGGGGTATATCAGAGTGTTACATTCAGGGGAGTGAGATATGTCAGAGTGATACAGGAAGGATTGTGGGGTATATCAGAGTGTTACAGGGAGGGGAGTGGGATATATCTGAGTGCTACAGTGAGGTGTGTGGGGTATTGCAGATTGTTACAGAAAGGAGTGTGGGGTCTATCGGGGTGTTGCAGTCAGGGTTGTGGGATATATCAGAGTGATACACTGAGGGGTGTGGTGTATATCAGAGTGTTACAGTTAGGGGTGTTGGATATATCAGAGTGATACAGTGAGTGGTGTGGGATATATCAGAGAGTTACAGTGAGTTTTGTGGGATATATCAGAGTGTCCAAGTGAGGGATGTGGGATATATCAGACTGTTACAGTGAGGGGTGTGGAGTATATCAGAGTGTTACAGTGAGGGGTGTGGTATATATCAGAGTGTTACAGTGAGGCGTGTGGGATATTTCAGAGTGTTACAGTGGGAGATGTTGGGTATATCAGAGTGTTACAGTGAGGTGTGTGGGGTATATCAGAGTGTTACAGTGAGGGGTGTGGGATATATCAGAATGTTACAGTGAGGGGTGTGGGACATATCGGAGTGTTAAAGTGAGGGGTGTGGGGTATATCAGAGTGTTACAGTGAGGGGTCTGGGATATATCAGAATGTTACAGCGAGGGGTGTGGGACATATCGGAGTGTTACATTGAGGGGTGTGGGGTATATCAGAGTGTTACAGTTAGGGGTCTGGGATATATCAGCGTGTTACAGTGAGGCATGTGGGATATATCAGAATGTTAAAGTAAGGTGTGTGTGGTATATCAGAGTGGTACTGTGAGGGGTATGAGCATATCAGAATGTTACAGTGAGGTTTGTGGGGTATTGCAGATTGTTACATTGAGGAGTGTGGGGTGTATCGGGGTGTTGCAGTGAGGTGTGTGCGATTTATCACAGTGTTACACTGAGGGGTGTAGTGTATATCAGGGTGTTACAATGAGGGGTGTGGGATATATCACAGTGTTACACTGAGTGGTGTGTTGTATATCAGAGTGCTACAGTGAGGGGTGTGGGATATATCAGAATGTTACAGTGAGGGGCCTGGGGTATATCAGATAGTCAGATTGAGTGGTGTGGGATATATCAGAGTGTTACAGTGAGGTGAGTTCTTATATCTGAGTATTGCAGTAAGGTGTGTGGGGTATTGCAGAAAGTTACAGTGAGGGGTGTGGAGTATATCAGAGTGTTGCAGTGAGGAGTGTGGGATATATCAGAGTGTTACAGAGAGGGGTGTGGGATATATCAGAGTGTTACAGTGAGGGGTGTGGGATATATCACAGTGTTACACTGAGTGGTGTGCTGTATATCAGAGTGTTACAATGAGGGGTGTGGGATATATCAGAGTGTTACACTGAGGGATGTGGGGAATTTCAGAGTGTTACAGTGAGGGGTAAGGGTTATATCAGAGTATTACTGCGAGGGGTGTGGGGTATGTCAGAGTGTTACAATGAGGGGTGTTGGATATATCAGAGTGTTACAGTGAGTGGTGTGGGATATCTCAGAGAGTTACAGTGAGTTGTGTGGGATATATCAGAGTGTTACAGTGAGGGTTGTGGGGTATATCAGTCTGTTACAATGAGGGGTGTGATGTATATCAGAGTGTTACAGTGAGGGGTGTGAGATATATCAGATTATTACTGTGAGGGGTGTGGGGTATATCAGAGTGTTACAGTGAGGGGTGTGGGGTATATCAGAGTATTACAGTGAGTGAAGTGGGATATTTCAGAGTGTTACAGTGAGAGGTGTGGGATATATCAGAGTGTTACACTGAGGGGTGTAACGTATATCAGCGTGTTACAGTGAGAAGTGTGGGATATAACAGAGTGTTTCAGTAAGGGGTGTGGGATATATCAGATTGTTACAGTGAGGGGTATGGTGTATATCAGGGTTACAGAAAGGGGCGTGCGATATATCAGAGTGTTAAAGAGATGGGTGCGGGATATATCAGAGTGTTACAGTGAGGGGTGAAGGATATATCAGAGTGTTAAAGTGAGCGGTGTGGGATATATCAGAGTGTTACAGTGATGGGTGTGGGTTATATCAGAGTGTTACAGTGAGGGGTGTGGGATATACCAGAGTGTTACAGTGATGGGTGTGGGTTATATCAGAGTGTTACAATGAGGGGTGTGGGGCATATCAGAGTGTTACAGTGAGGGGTGTGTTGTATATCAGAGTGTTACAGTGAGGGGTGTGGGATATATCCGAGTGTTACAGAGAGGGGAGTGGGGTATATCAGAGTGTTACAGTGAGTGGTGCAGGATATATCAGATTGTTACCTTGAGGGTTGTGGGGTATATCAGAGTGTTACAGTGAGTGGTGTGTGGTTTATCAGAGTGTTACCGTGAGGGGTGTGAGATATATCAGAGTTTTAAAGTGAGGGGTGTGGGATATATCAGAATGTTACATTGAGGGTTGTGGGGTATATCAGAGTGTTACAGTGAGGGGTGTGGGATATATAAGAGTGTTACAGTGAGGGGTGTGGGATATATCAGAATGTTACAGTGAGCGGTGGGGGTATATCAGATTGTTACAGTGAGAATTGTGGGGTACATCAGTGTGTTACAGTGAGGTGTGTGGGGTATATCAGAGTGTTACATTGAGGGTGTGTGGGGTATATCAGATTGTTACAGTGAGTGGTGTGGGGTATATCAGAGTGTTACAGTGAGGGGTGTGGGGTATATCAGACTGTTACAGTGAGTGGTGTGGGGTATATCAGATTGTTACAGTGAGTGGTGTGGGGTATATCAGAGTGTTACAGTGAGGGGTGTGGGGTATATCAGACTGTTTCCGTGAGGTGTGTTGTGTATATCAGAGTGTTACAGTGAGGGGTGTGTTATATATCGGAGTGTTACAGTGAGGGGTGTGGGGTATGTCAGAGCGTTACAGTGAGGGGTGTGGATTATATCAGAGTGTTACAGTGAGAGGTGTGGGGTATATCAGAATGTTACAGTGAGGGGTGTGGTGTATATCAGGGTGTTACAGTGAGGGGTTTGAGGTATATCAGATTTTTACTGTGAGGCGTCTGGGATATATCAGAGTGTTACAGTGAGAGGTGTGTGGTATATCAGACTGTTACAGAGTGGGGTGTGGGATATATCAGAGTGTTTCCGTGAGGCATGTAGCGTATATCCGAGTGTTACTGTGAGGGATGTGGGATATTTCAAAGTGTTTCCTTGAGGCGTGTTGTGTATATCAGAGTGTTACAGTGGGGGGTGTTTGATATATCGCAGTGTTACAGTGAGGGGTGTGGCGTATAGCAGAGCGTTACAGTGAGGCGTGTGGGATATATCAGAATGTTACAGTGAGGCGTGTGGGACATATCGGAGTGTTACAGTGAGGGGTGTGGGGTATATCAGAGTGTTACAGTGAGTGGTGTGGGATATATCAGCGTGTTTCATTGAGGTGTGTGGTATATCAGAGTGGTACTGTGAGGGATGTGGTGTATATCAGAGTGTTACAGTGAGGGGTGTTGGGTATATCAGAGTGTTACAGTGAGGGGTTTGGGATATATCAGAGTGTTACAGTGAGGGGTGGGGGATATATCATAAAGTTACAGTGAGGGGTGTGGGGTATATCAGAGTTTTACATTGTGAGTTGTGGGATATTTCATTTTGTTACAGTGAGGGTAGTGCCATATATCAGAGTGTTACTGTGAGTTGTGTGGGATATATCTAAGTATTGCAGTGAGGGATGTTGGGTATATCAAAGTGTTACAGTGAGGGGTGTGGATTTATGAGAGTGTTACAGTGATGTGTATGGATTATATCGGAGTTTTACGATAAGGAATGTCGGGTATATCAGAGTTTCGGGTGAGGGGTTTGGGATATATCAGAGTGTTACAGTGAGGGGTGTGGGTTATATCAGATTGTTACAGTGAGGATTGTGGGGTATATCAGATTGTTACAGTGAGTGGTGTGGGGTATATCAGTGTGTTACAGTGAGGGATGTTGGATATAACAGACTGTTTCCGTGAGGCGTGTTGTGTATATCAGAGCGTTACAGTGATGGGTGTGGCGTATATCAAAATGTTACAGTTAGCGTTGTGGGATATATCAGAGTGTTACAGTGAGGTGTGTTGGATATTTCAGATTGTTACAGTGAGGGGTGTGGGATATATGAGAGTCTAAGAGTGATGTGTAAGGAGTATATCGGAGTTTTACGATCATGAATGTGGGTTATATCAGAACTTTACAGTGAGTGGTGTGGGGTATATCAGAGTGTTACAGTGAGGGGTGTGGGATATATCAGATTGTTACAGTCAGAGGTGTGGGGTATATCAGATTGTTACAGTGAGGTGTGTGGGGTAAATCAGAGTGTTACAGTCAGGGCTTTGGGGGTATAGCAGAGTGTTACAGTGAGGGTTGTGGGGTATATCAGAGTATTACAGTGAGGGTTGTGGGGTATATCAGATTGTTACAGGGAGTTGTGTGGGGTAAATCAGAGTGTTACAGTGAGGGGTGTGGGGTAAATCAGAGTGTTGCAGTGAGGGGTGTGGGTGTATAGCAGAGTGTTACAGTGAGGGGTGTGGGATATATCAGAGTGTTACAGAGAGGGGTGTGGGATATATCAGAGTGTTACAGTGAGGGGTGTGGGATATATCACTGTGTTACACTGAGTGGTGTGCTGTATATCAGAGTGTTACAGAGAGGGGTGTGGGGTATATCGGAGTGTTACACTGAGGGGTGTGGGGAATATCAGAGTGTTACAGTGTGGGGTAAGGGTTATATCAGAGTATTACAGAGAGGTGTGTGGGGTATATCAGAGTGTTAAAGAGAGGGGTGAGGGATATATCAGAGTAGTGGGGTGTGGGGTATGTCAGAGTGTTACAATGAGGGGTGTTGGATATATCAGAGTGTTACAGTGAATTGTGTGGGATATATCAGAGTGTTATAGTGAGGGGTGTGGGGTATATCAGTTTGTTACAATGAGGGGTGTGGGGTATATCAGAGTGTTACAGTGATGGGTGTGGGATATATCAGAGTGTTACAGTGAGGGATGTTGGGTATATCAGCGTGTTACAGTGAGAGGTGTGGGATATATCAGAGTGTTACACTGAGGGGTGTAACGTATATCAGCGTGTTACAGTGAGAAGTGTGGGATATAACAGAGTGCTTCAGTAAGGGGTGTGGGATATATCAGATTGTTACAGTGAGGGGTATGGTGTATATCAGGGTTACAGAAAGGGGTGTGCGATATATCAGAGTGTTAAAGAGATGGGTGTGGGATATATCAGAGTGTTACAGTGAGGGGTGAGAGGTATATCAGAGTGTTACAGTGAGGGGTGAGGGATATATCAGATTGTTAAAGTGAGGGGTGTGGGATATATCAGAGTGTTACAGTGATGGGTGTGGGTTATATCAGAGTGTTACAGTGAGGGGTGTGGGATATATCATTGTGTTACAGTGAGGGGTGTGGGTTATATCAGAGTGTTACAGTGAGGGGTGTAGGATATATCAGAGTGTTACAATGAGGGGTGTAGGGTATATCAGAGCGTTACGGTGAGGGGTGTGGGGTATATCAGAGTGTTACAGTGAGGGGTGTGGGATATATCCAAGTGTTACAGAGGGGGAGTGGGGTATATCAGAGTGTTACAGTGAGTGGTGCGGGATATATCAGAGTGTTACTTTGAGGGTCGTGGGGTAAATCAGAGTGTTACAGTGAGGGGTGTGGGGTATATCAGAGTATTACAGTGAGGGGTGTGGGATATATCAGAGTGTTACACAGAGGGGTGTGGGGTATATCAGAGTGTTACAGTGAGGGGTGTGGGGTATATCAGACTGTTACTGTGAGGGGTGTGGGTTATATAAGAGAATAACAGTGAGGGTTGTGGGTTATATCAGGGTGTTACAGTAAGGGGTGTGTGGTGTATCAGAGTATTACAGTGAGGGGTGTGGAGTATATCAGATTGTTAACTGAGAGGTGTTGGATATAACAATGCGTTACAGTGAGGGGTGTGGGGTATATCAGAATCTTAGAGTGAGGGGTGTTGCATATAACAGAGTGTTACACTGAGGGGTGTAGGATATATCAAATTGTTAAAGTGAGGTGGGGTGGGGTATATCAGAGTGTTACATTCAGGGGAGTGAGATATGTCAGAGTGATACAGGAAGGATTGTGGGGTATATCAGAGTGTTACAGGGAGGTGTGTGGGGTATTGCAGATTGTTACAGAGAGGAGTGTGGGGTCTATCGGGGTGTTGCAGTCAGGGTTGTGGGATATATCAGAGTGATACACTGAGGGGTGTGGTGTATATCAGAGTGTTACAGTTAGGGGTGTTGGATATATCAGAGTGATACAGTGAGCGGTGTGGGATATATCAGAGAGTTACAGTGAGTTTTGTGGGATATATCAGAGTGTCCAAGTGAGGGATGTGGGATATATCAGACTGTTACAGTGAGGGGTGTGGAGTATATCAGAGTGTTACAGTGAGGGGTGTGGTATATATCAGAGTGTTACAGTGAGGCGTGTGGGATATTTCAGAGTGTTACAGTGGGAGATGTTGGGTATATCAGAGTGTTACAGTGAGGTGTGTGGGGTATATCAGAGTGTTACAGTGAGGGGTGTGGGATATATCAGAATGTTACAGTGAGGGGTGTGGGACATATCGGAGTGTTAAAGTGAGGGGTGTGGGGTATATCAGAGTGTTACAGTGAGGGGTCTGGGATATATCAGAATGTTACAGCGAGGGGTGTGGGACATATCGGAGTGTTACATTGAGGGGTGTGGGGTTTATCAGAGTGTTACGGTTAGGGGTCTGGGATATATCAGCGTGTTACAGTGAGGCATGTGGGATATATCAGAATGTTAAAGTAAGGTGTGTGTGGTATATCAGAGTGGTACTGTGAGGGGTATGAGCATATCAGAATGTTACAGTGAGGTTTGTGGGGTATTGCAGATTGTTACATTGAGGAGTGTGGGGTGTATCGGGGTGTTGCAGTGAGGTGTGTGCGATTTATCACAGTGTTACACTGAGGGGTGTAGTGTATATCAGGGTGTTACAATGAGGGGTGTGGGATATATCACAGTGTTACACTGAGTGGTGTGTTGTATATCAGAGTGCTACAGTGAGGGGTGTGGGATATATCAGAATGTTACAGTGAGGGGCCTGGGGTATATCAGATAGTCAGATTGAGTGGTGTGGGATATATCAGAGTGTTACAGTGAGGTGAGTTCTTATATCTGAGTATTGCAGTAAGGTGTGTGGGGTATTGCAGAAAGTTACAGTGAGGGGTGTGGAGTATATCAGAGTGTTGCAGTGAGGAGTGTGGGATATATCAGAGTGTTACAGAGAGGGGTGTGGGATATATCAGAGTGTTACTGTGAGGGGTGTGGGGTATATCAGAGTGTTACAGTGAGGGGTGTGGGGTATATCAGAGTATTACAGTGAGCGAAGTGGGATATTTCAGAGTGTTACAGTGAGAGGTGTGGAATATATCAGAGTGTTACACTGAGGGGTGTAACGTATATCAGCGTGTTACAGTGAGAAGCGTGGGATATAACAGAGTGTTTCAGTAAGGGGTGTGGGATATATCAGATTGTTACAGTGAGGGGTATGGTGTATATCAGGGTTACAGAAAGGGGCGTGCGATATATCAGAGTGTTAAAGAGATGGGTGTGGGATATATCAGAGTGTTACAGTGAGGGGTGAGGGATATATCAGAGTGTTAAAGTGAGCGGTGTGGGATATATCAGAGTGTTACAGTGATGGGTGTGGGTTATATCAGAGTGTTACAGTGAGGGGTGTGGGATATACCAGAGTGTTACAGTGATGGGTGTGGGTTATATCAGAGTGTTACAATGAGGGGTGTGGGGCATATCAGAGTGTTACAGTGAGGGGTGTGTTGTATATCAGAGTGTAACAGTGAGGGGTGTGGGATATATAAGAGTGTTACAGTGAGGGGTGTGGGATATATCAGAGTGTTACAGTGAGGGGTGTGGCATATATCATTGTGTTACAGTGAGGGGTGTGGCGTATATCATTGTGTTAGAGTGAGGGGTGTGGCGTATATCAAAATGTTACAGTTAGCGTTGTGGGATATATCTAAGTGTTACATTGAGGCGTGTGGGATATATGAGAGTCTAAGAGTGATGTGTAAGGAGTATATCGGAGTTTTAAGATCATGAATGTGGGGTATATCAGAGTGTTACCGTGAGGGGTGTGGGATATATCAGATTGTTACAGTCAGAGGTGTGGGGTATATCAGAGTGTTACAGTGAGGTGTGTGGGGTAAATCAGAGTTTTACAGTCAGGGCTTTGGGTGTATAGCAGAGTGTTACAGTGCGCGTTGTGGAGTATATCAGAGTATTACAGTGAGGGTTGTGGGGTATATCAGATTGTTACAGTGAGTTGTGTGGGGTAAATCAGAGTGTTACAGTGAGGGGTGTGGGGTAAATCAGAGTGTTACAGTGAGGAGTGTGGTGGTATATCAGAGTGTTACAGTGAGGTGTGTGGGATTTTTCAGAATGTTACAGTGAGGTGTGTTGGAAATATCAGAGTGTTACACTGAGTTGTGTGGGGTATATCAGAGTGTTATATTGAGGAGTGTGGGGTATTTCAGAGTGTTACAGTGAGGTGTGTGGGGTATATAAGAGAGTTAAAGTGAGGGGTATGGTGTATATCAGAGTGTTACAGTGAGGTGTGCGGGGTATATCAGAGTGTTACAGTGAGGCGTGTGGGGTATATCAGAGTGTTAGTGTGAGGGGAGTGGATATATCAGAGTGTTACAGTGAGGGGTGTGGGGTATACCAGAGTGTTACAATCAGGCGTGTGGGGTATATCAGAGTGTTACAGTGAGGTTTGTGCGATATATAAGAATGTTACAGTGAGGGGCGTGGGATATATCAGAGTGTTACAGTGAGGGGTGTGGGGTATATCAGAGTGTTACAGTGAGGGTTGTGGGGTATATCAGATTGTTACAGTGAGGTGTCTGGGGTATTTCAGATGGTTACAGTGAGGTGTGTGGGGTAATCAGTGGGTTACAGTGGGGCGTGTGGGAGTATAGGAGAGTGTTACAGTGAGGGTCGTGGGGTATATCAGAGTGTTACAGTGAGGGGTGTAGGGTATATCAGATTGTTACAGTGAGGGGTGTGGGGTATATCATAGTGTTACTGTGAGTGGTGTGGGATATATCAGAGTGTTACAGTGAGGGGTGTGGGATATATCAGAGTGTTACAGTGAGGGGTGTGGGATATATCAGAGTGTTACAGTGAGGGGTGTGGGGTTTATCAAAGTGTTACAGTGAAGGGTGTGGGATATATCGGATTGTTACAGTGAGGGTTGTGGGATATATCAGAGTGTTACAGTGAGGGGTGTGGGGTTTATCAGAGTGTTACAGTGAGGGGTGTGGGATATATCAGATTGTTACAGTGAAGGGTGTGGGGTATTTCATAATGTAACAGTGAGGGGCGTGCCGTATATCTGAGTGTTACTGTGAGTTATGTGGGATCTATCAGAGTGTTACAGTGAGGGGTGTGGGATATATCAGAGTGTTACAGTGAGGGGTGTGGGTTTTATCAGAGTGTTACAGTGAGGGGTGTGAGGTATATCAGAGTTTTAAACTGAGGGGTATGTGTTATATCAGAGTGTTACAGTGAGGGTTGTGGGATATATCAGGGTGTTACAATGAGGGCTGTGGGATATATCAGATTGTTACAGTGAAGGGTGTGGGGTATATCAGAGTGTTACAGTGAGGTATGTGGGTTTTATCAGTGTGTTACTGTGAGGGGTGTGAGGTATATCACAGTGTTACAGTGAGGGGTGTGGGATATATCAGAGTGTTACAGTGAGGGGTGTGATATATGAGAGTGTTCCAGTGATTTGTAAGGAGTATATCGGAGTTTTACGATAAGGAATGTGGGGTATATCAGAGTGTTACAGTGAAGGGTGTGGGGTATATCAGAGTGTTACAGTGAGGGGTGTGGGGTATATCAGAGTGTTACAGTGAGGGGTGTGGGATATATCAGAGTGTTACAGTGAGGGGTGTGGCATATATCATTGTGTTACAGTGAGGGGTGTGGCGTATATCATTGTGTTAGAGTGAGGGGTGTGGCGTATGTCAGAGTGTTACATTGCGTGGAATGAGGTATATCAGAGCGTTACAGTGAGGGGTGCGGTGAAAATACCAGAGAGTCTGGCAGTGAGGTGTTTGGGTATATATCCAGGTGTTACAGTGAGGGGTGGGGGCATATCAGTGTTACAGTGGGGGGTGTGGCATATATCAGATTTTTACAGTGAGGTGTGTGGGATATATCAGAGTGTTACAGTGAGGCGTGTGGGATATATCTGAGTGTTATAGTGAAGGGTGTGGGATATATCAGATTTTTAAAGTGGGCCGTGTGGGGTATATCAGAGTGTTACAGTAAGGGGTATGGGGTATATCAGAGGGTTACAGTGAAATGTGTGGGGTATATCAGAGAGTTAAAGTGAGGGGTAGGGGGTATATCAGAGTGTTACAGTGAGTTGTGTGGGGTATATCAGAATGTTATATTGAGGAGTGTGGGGTCTTTCAGAGTGTTACAGTGAGGTGTGTGGGGTATATCAGAGAGTTAAAGTGAGGGGTGTGAGGGGTGTGGGATATATCAGAGTGTTAAAGTTTGTTGTGTGGGGTATATCAGAGTGTTATATTGAGGAGTGTGGGGTATGTCAGAGTGTTACAGTGAGGGGTGTGGGGTATATCAGAGTGTTACAGTGAGGGGTGTGGGGTATATCAGATTGTTACAGTGAGATGTGTGGGATATATCAGAGTGATATGGTGAGGGGTGTGCGGTATATCAGATTGTTACAGTGAGGGGTGTGGGGTATATCAGAGTGTTACAGTGAGGGGTGTGGGATATATGAGAGTGTTACAGTGATGTGTATGGAGTATATCGGAGTTTTACGATAAGGAATGTGGGGTATATCAGATGTTTAGAGTGAGGGGTGTGGGATATATCAGAGTGTTATTGTGAGTGGTGTGGGGTATATCAGAGTGTTACAGTGAGGGGAGTGGGTTATATCAGAGTGTTACATTTTGGGGAATGAGATCTCTCAGAGTTCTACAGTGAGGGGTGTGGGATATATCAGAGTGTTACCTTGAGGGTTGTGGGGTATATCAGAGTGTTTCACTGAGGGGTTTGGGATATATCAGAGTGTTACAGTGAGGGGTTTGGGATATATCAGAGTGTTACAGTGAGGGCTGTGGGGTGTATCAGATTGTTACAGTGAGGGGTGTGGGGTATATCTGTGTATTACAGTGAGGAGAGTGCCGTATATCAGAGTGTTACTGTGAGTTGTGTGGGATATATCAAAGTATTACAGTGAGGGGTTTTGGGTATATCAGAGTGTTACATTGAGGGATGTGGTGTATATCAGAGTGTTACAGTGAGGGGTGTGGGATATATGAGAGTGTTCCAGTGATTTGTAAGGAGTATATCGGTGTTTTACGATAAGGAATGTGGGGTATATCAGAGATTTTGAGTGAGGGGTGTGCCGTATATGAGAGTGTTACTTTGCGGGGAATGAGGTATATCAGAGTGTTACAGTGAGGGGTGTGGTGTACATCAGAGTGTTACAGACAGCGCTTTGGGATATATCAGAGTGTTACAATGAGGGTGTTGGGTATATCAGACCTTTACAATGAGGTGTTTGGAAAATACCAGAGAGTGTTGCAGTAAGTGGCGTGGGTTATATCAGATTGTTACAGTGAGGGGTGTGGGGTATATCAGAGTGTTACAGTGATGGGTGTGGGATATATCAGAGTGTTCCAGTGAGGGGTGTGGGGTATATCAGAGTGTTACAATGAGGGCTGTGGGGTATATAAGAGTGTTACAATGAGGGCTGTGGGATATATCAGAGTGTTACAGTGAGTGGTATGGGGTATATCAGAGTGTTACATGGAGGGGTGTGGGATATATCAGCGTGTTACAGTGAGGGGTGCGGGGTATATCAGAGTGTTACAGTGAGGGGTGAGGGATATATGAGAGTCTTACAGAGATGTGTAAGGAGTATATTGGAATTTTACGATCAGGAATGTGGGGTATATCAGAATGTTATAGTCAGAGGTGTGGGGTATATCAGAGTGTTACAGTGATGTGTGTGGGGTAAATCAGAGTGTTACAGTGAGGGGTGTGGGATATATCAGAGTGTCACAGTGAGTGTTGTGGGGTATATCAGTGTGTTACAGTGAGGGTTGTGGGGTTTATCAGAGTGTTACAGTGAGGTGTGTGGGGTAAATCAGAGTGTTACAGTGAGGGGTGTGGGATATATCAGAGTGTTACAGTGAGGGGTGTGGGGTATATCAGAGTGTTACAGTGAGGTGTGTGGGGTAAATCAGAGTGTTACAGTGAGGGGTGTGGGGGTATAGCAGAGTGTTACAGTTAGGGTTGTGCGGTATATCAGAGTGTTACAGTGAGTGTTGTGGGTTATATCAGATTCTTACAGTGAGGTGTGCGGGGTAAATCAGAGTGTTACAGTGAGAGGTGTGGGTTATATCAGATTGTTACAGTGAGGTGTGCGGGGTAAATCAGAGTGTTACATTGAGGGGTGTGGGGTATATCAGAGTGTTACAGTGAGGGGTGTGGGGTATATCAGACTGTTACAGTGAGGGGTGTGGGATATATAAGAGTTTTCCAGTGATTTGTAAGGAGTATATCGGAATTTTACGATAAGGAATGTGGGGTATATCAGAGTTTTAGAATGAGGGGTGTGGGATATATCAGAGTGTTACAGTGAGTGGTGTGAGATATATCTCAGTGTTACAGTGACGGGTGTGGGGTATATCAGAGGGTTACAGTGAGGGGTGTGGCGTCTATCAGAGTGTTCCAGTAAGGGGTGGGGGATATATCAGAGTGTTATAGTGAGGGTGTGGGATATATCAGAGTGTTACATTGCGTGGAATGAGGTATATCAGAGCGTTACAGTGAGGGATGTGTTGTAAATCAGAATGTTACTGTGAGGGATGTGGGGTATATCAGAGTGTTACAGTGAGGGGTGTGGGATATTTGAGAGTGTTACAGTGATGTGTATGGAGTATATCGGATTTTTACCATAAGGAATGTGGGGTATATCAGATTTGAAGAGTGAGAGGTGTGGGCTATAACAGAGTGTAATTGTGAGGGGAGTGGGTTATATCAGAGTGTTACATTTTGGGGAATGAGGTATATCAGAGTTCTACAGTGAGGGATGTGGGGTATATCAGAGTGTTACAGTTAACGTTGTGGGATATATCAGAGTGTTACACTGAGGGGTTTTGGGTATATCAGACAGTTAGAGTGAGGTGTTTGGAAAATACCAGAGTGTTTGGCAGTGAGGGGTTTGTGTATATATCAAGGTGTTACAGTGAGGGGTGGGGGCATATCAGTGTTACAGTGAGGGGTGTGGTATATATCAGATTTTTACAGTGAGGTGTGTGGGATATATCAGAGTGTTACAGTGAGGCGTGTGAGATATATCTGAGTGTTATAGAGAGGGGTGTGGGATATATCAGATTTTTAAAGTGGGCCGTGTGGGGTATATCAGATTGTTACAGTGAGGGGTATGGGGTATATCAGAGGGTTACAGTGAGGTGTGTGGGGTATATCAGAGTGTTAAAGTGAGGGGTAGGGGGTATATCAGTGTGTTACAGTGAGTTGTGTGGGCTATATCAGAGTGTTATATTGAGGAGTGTGGGGTATTTCAGAGTGTTACAGTGAGGGGTGTGGGGTATATCAGAGTGTTAGTGTGAGTTGTGTGGGATATATCAAAGTATTACAGTGAGGGGTGTGGGATATATCAGAGTGTTACAGTGAGGGGTGTGGGATATATGAGAGTGTTCCAGTGATTTGTAAGGAGTATATCGGAGTTTTACGATAAGGAATGTGGGGTATATCAGAGTTTTTGAGAGAGGTGTGTGGCGTTTATGAGAGTGTTACTTTGCGGGGAATGGGGTATATCACAGTGTTACAGTGAGGGGTGTGGAGTAAATCAGAGTGTTACAGCCAGCGTTGTGGGATATATCAGAGTGTTACAATGAGGGTGTTGGGTATATCAGACGGTTACAGTGAGGTGTTTGGAAAATAACAGAGAGTGTTACAGTGAGTGGTGTGGGGTATACCAGAGTGGTACAGTGAGGTGTGTGGGGTATTTCAGAGTGTTACAATGAGGGGTGTGGGTTATATCAGAGTGTTACGGTGAGATTTTTCGGATATGTCAGAGTGCTACAGTGAGGAGTGTGGGGTATATCAGAGTGTTGCAGTGAGGTGTGTGGGGTATATCAGAGTGTTACAGTGAGGAGTGTGGGATATGTCAGAGTGCTACATTGAGGGTGTGGGATATGTCAGAGTGCTACAGTGAGGGCTGTGGTTTATATCAGAGTGTTGCTTTGAGGTGTGTGGAGTATACCAGAGTGTTACAGTGAGGGGTGTGGGTTATTACAGAGTGTTACAATGAGGGGTGTGGGGTATATCAGAGTGTTACAGTGAGATTTTTCGGATATGTCAGAGTGCTACAGTGAGGAGTGTGGGGTATATCAGAGTGTTACAGTGAGTGTTGTGGGTTATATCAGATTGTTACAGTGAGGTGTGCGGGGTAAATCAGAGTGTTACAGTGAGGGGTGTGGGTTATATCAGATTGTTATAGTGAGGTGTGCGGGGTAAATCAGAGTGTTACAGTGAGGGGTGTGGGGTATATCAGAGTGTTACAGTGAGGGGTGTGGGTTATATCAGATTGTTACAGTGAGGTGTGCGGGGTAAATCAGAGTGTTACAGTGAGGGGTGTGGGTGTATAGCAGAGTGTTACAGTGATGATTGTGTTGTATATCAGGGTATTACAGTGAGGGTTGTGGGGTATATCAGACTGTTACAGTGAAGTCTGTGGGGTGTATCAGTGTATTACAGTGAGGGGAGTGCCATATATCAGAAAGTTAGTGTGAGTTGTGTGGGATATATCAAAGTGTTACAGTGAGGGGTGAGGGGTATATCAGAGTGTTACAGTGAGGGGTGTGGGGTATATCAGAGTGTTACAGTGAGGGGTGTGGGATATATGAGAGTTTTCCAGTGATTTGTAAGGAGTATATCGGAATTTTACGATAAGGAATGTGGGGTATATCAGAGTTTTAGAATGAGGGGTGTGGGATATATCTGAGTGTTATAGTGAAGGGTGTGGGATATATCAGATTTTTAAAGTGGGCCGTGTGGGGTATATCAGAGTGTTACAGTAAGGGGTATGGGGTATATCAGAGGGTTACAGTGAAATGTGTGGGGTATATCAGAGAGTTAAAGTGAGGTGTAGGGGGTATATCAGAGTGTTACAGTGAGTTGTGTGGGGTATATCAGAATGTTATATTGAGGAGTGTGGGGTATTTCAGAGTGTTACAGTGAGGTGTGTGGGGTATATCAGAGAGTTAAAGTGAGGGGTGTGAGGGGTGTGGGATATATCAGAGTGTTACAGTTTGTTGTGTGGGGTATATCAGAGTGTTATATTGAGGAGTGTGGGGTATGTCAGAGTGTTACAGTGAGGGGTGTGGGGTATATCAGAGTGTTACAGTGAGGGGTGTGGCATATATCAGAGTGTTAGTGTGAGTGGTGTGTGATATATCAGAGTGTTACAGTGAGGGGTGTGGTATATATCAGAGTGTTAGTGTGAGGGGTGTGGGATATATCAGAGTGTTACATTGAGGGGTGTGGGGTATATCAGAGTGTTACAGTGAGGGGTGTGGTGTATATCAGAGTGTTACGGTAGGGGTGTGGTGTATATCAGAGTGTTATAGTGAGATGTGTGGGATATATCAGAGTGTTACAGTGAGGGGTGTGGGATATATTAGAGTGTTACAGTGAGATGTGTGGGATATATCAGAGTGTTACAGTGAGGGGTGTGGTGTATATCAGAGTGTTACAGTGAGGGGTGTGGGGTATATCAGAGCGTTACAGTGAAATGTGTGGGGTATATCAGAGTGTTACAGTGAGGGGTGTGGTATATATCAGAGTGTTAGTGTGAGGGGTGTGGGATATATCAGAGTGTTACATTGAGGGGTGTGGGGTATATCAGAATGTTACAGTGAGGCGTGTGGTGTATATCAGAGTGTTACGGTAGTGGTGTGGTGTATATCAGAGTGTTATAGTGAGATGTGTGGGATATATCAGAGTGTTACAGTGAGGGGTGTGGGATATATTAGAGTGTTACAGTGAGATGTGTGGGATATATCAGAGTGTTACAGTGAGGGGTGTGGTGTATATCAGAGTGTTACAGTGAGGGGTGTGGGGTATATCAGAGGGTTACAGTGAAATGTGTGGGGTATATCAGAGAGTTAAAGTGAGGGGTAGGGGGTATATCAGAGTGTTACAGTGAGTTGTGTGGGGTATATCAGAGTGTTACAGTGAGTGTTGTGGGTTATATCAGATTGTTACAGTGAGGTGTGCGGGGTAAATCAGAGTGTTACAGTGAGGGGTGTGGGTTATATCAGATTGTTATAGTGAGGTGTGCGGGGTAAATCAGAGTGTTACAGTGAGGGGTGTGGGGTATATCAGAGTGTTACAGTGAGGGCTGTGGGTTATATCAGATTGTTACAGTGAGGTGTGTGGGTTAAATCAGAGTGTTACAGTGAGGGGTGTGGGTGTATAGCAGAGTGTTACAGTGATGATTGTGTTGTATATCAGGGTATTACAGTGAGGGTTGTGGGGTATATCAGTGTATTACAGTGAGGGGAGTGCCATATATCAGAGAGTTACTGTGAGTTGTGTGGGATATATCAAAGTATTACAGTGAGGGGTGTTGGGTAAATCAGAGTGTTACATTGAGGGATGTGGGGTATATCAGAGTGTTACAGTGAGGGGTGAGGGGTATATCAGAGTGTTACAGTGAGGGGTGTGGGATATATGAGAGTGTTCCAGTGATTTGTAAGGAGTATAACGGAATTTTACGATAAGGAATGTTGGGTATATCAGAGTTTTAGAATGAGGGGTGTTGGGTAAATCAGAGTGTTACATTGAGGGGTGTGGGATATATCAGAGTGTTACAGTGACGGGTGTGGGATATATCAGAGTGTTACAGTGAGTGGTGTTGGATATATCAGAGTGTTACAGTGAGGGGTGTGGGATATATCACAGTGTTACAGTGACGGGTGTGGGGTATATCAGAGTGTTACAGTGAAGGGTGTGGCGTCTATCAGAGTGTTACAGTAAGGGGTGGGGGATATATCAGAGTGTTATAGTGAGGGGTGTGGGATATATCAGTGTTACATTGCGTGGAATGAGTTATATCAGAGCGTTACAGTGAGGGATGTGGTGTAAATCAGAGTGTTACAGTGAGGGATGTGGGGTATATCAGAGTGTTACAGTTAGCGTTGTGGGATATATCAGAGTGTTACTCTGAGGGGCGTTGGGTATATCAGTGTGTTACATTGAGGGGTGTGGGGTATATCAGAGTGTTACATTTAGCGTTGTGGGATATATCAGAGTGTTACACTGAGGGGTGTTGGGTTTCTCAGACGGTTACAGTGAGGTGTTTGGAAAATACCAGAGAGTTTGTCAGTGAGGGGTTTGTGGATATATCAAGGTGTTACAGTGAGGGGTGGGGGCATATCAGTGTTAAAGTGTGGGGTGTGAGATATATCAGATTTTTACAGTGAGGTGTGTGGGATATATCAGAGTGTTACAGTGAGGGGTGTGGGATATATCAGAGTGTTAAATTGAGGGGTGTGGGATATATCAGAGTGTTATAGTGAGGGGTGTGGGATATATCAATTTGTTACAGTGAGTTGGGTGGGGTATATCAGATTGTTATATTGAGGAGTGTGGTGTATTTCAAAGTGTTACAGTGACGGGTTTGGGGTATATCAGAGTGTTACAATGAGGGGTTTGGGATATATCAGAGTGTTACAGTGAGGGGTGTGGGATATATCAGAGTGTTATAGTGAGGGCTGTGGGGTGTATCAGATTGTTACAGTTAGTGGTGTGGGGTATATCAGTGTACTACAGTGAGGAGAGTGCCTTATATCAGAGTTTACTGTGAGTTGTGTGCGATATATCAAAGTATTACAGTGAGGGGTGTGGGGTATATCAGAGTGTTACAGTGAGGTGTGTGGGGTATATCAGAGTGATACAGTGAGGTGTGTGGGATATATGAGAGTGTTCCAGTGATTTGTAAGGAGTATATCGGAGTTTTACGATAAGGAATGTGGGGTATATCAGAGTTTTTGAGTGAGGGGTGTGGCGTATATGAGAGTGTTACTTTGCGGGGAATGAGGTATATCAGAGTGTTACAGTGAGGGGTGCGGTGTAAATCAGAGTGTTACAGTTAGCGTTGTGGGATATATCAGAGTGTTACAGTGTGGGTGTTGGGTAAATCAGACGGTTACAGTGAGGTGTTTGGAAAATACCAGAGAGTGTTACAGTGAGGGGTATGGGGTATTTCAGAGTGTTACAATGAGGGGTGTGGGGTATATCAGAGTGTTACAGTGAGATTTTTCGGATATGTCAGGGTGCTACAGTGAGTAGTGTGGGGTATATCAGAGTGTTACAGTTAGGTGTGTGGAGAATATCAGAGTGTTACAGTGAGTTGTGTGCGATACGTCAGAGTGCTACAGTGAGGAGTGTGGAGTATATCAGAGTGTTGCAGTGAGGTGTGTGGAGTATATCAGAGTGATATAGTGAGGGGTGTGGGGTATATCAGAGTGTTATAGTGAGGTTTGTGGGGTATATCTGACTGCTACAGTGAGCAGTGTGTTATATATCTGAGTGTTACGCTCATGGGTATGGGATATATCCGTTTGTTATTGGGAGGTGTTTGGGGTATATTAGAGTGTTACAGTGAGTGGTGTGGGGTATATCAGAGTGTTACACTGAGGGGTGTGGGATATATCAGAGTGCTCCAGTGAGGGTTGTGGGGTATATCAGAGTGTTACAATGAGGGCTGTGGGGTATATAAGAGTGTTACAATGAGGGCTGTGGGATCTATCAGAGTGTTACAGTGAGTGGTGTGGGGTATATCAGTGTGTTACATTGAGGGGTGTGGGATATATCAGCGTGTTACAGTGAGGGGTGAGGGATATATGAGAGTCTTACAGTGATGTGTAAGGAGTATATTGGAATTTTAAGATCAGGAATGTGGGGTATATCAGAATGTTATAGTGATGTGTGTGGGGTAAATCTGAGTGTTACAGTGAAGTGTGTGGGGTAAATCAGAGTGTTACAGTGAGGGGTGTGGGGGTATAGCAGAGTGTTACAGTGAGGGTTGTGGGGTATATCAGAGTGTTACAGTGAGTGTTGTGGGTTATATCAGATTGTTACAGTGAGGTCTGCGGGGAAAATCAGAGTGTTACAGTGAGAGGTGTGGGTTATATCAGATTGCTACAGTGAGGTGTGCGGGGTAAATCAGAGTGTTACAGTGAGGGGTGTGGGGTATATCAAAGTGTTACAGTGATGGGTGTGGGTTATATCAGATTGTTACAGTGAGGTGTGCGGGGTAAATCAGAGTGTTACAGTGAGGGGTGTGGGGTATATCAGATTGTTACAGTGAGGGGTGTGGGGTATATCAGAGTGTTACAGTGAGGGGTGTGAGGTATATCAGAGTGTTACAGTGAGGGGTGTGGGGTATATCAGAGTGTTACAGTGAGGGGTGTGGGTTATATCAGATTGTTACAGTGAGGTGTGCGGGGTAAATCAGAGTGTTACAGTGAGGGTTGTGGGGTATATCAGAGTGTTACAGTGAGGGGTGTGGGTTATATCAGATTGTTACAGTGAGGTGTGCGGGTAAATCAGAGTGTTACAGTGAGGGGTGTGGGTGTATAGCAGAGTGTTACAGTGGGGGGTGTGTGGTATATCAGAGTATTACATTGAGGGTTGTGGGGTATATCAGAGTGTTACAGCGAAGGCTGTGGGGTGTATCAGAGTGTTACAGTGAGGGGTGTGGGATATATCAGAGTGTTACAGTGAGGGGTGTGGGGTATATCAGTGTATTACAGTGAGGGGAGTGCCAAATATCAGAGAGTTACTGTGAGTTGTGTGGGATATATCAATGTATTACAGTGAGGGGTGTTGGGTATATCAGAGTGTTACAGTGAGGGATGTGGGGTATATCAGAGTGTTACAGTGAAGGTGTGGGATATATGAGAGTGTTCCAGTGATTTGTAAGGAGTATATCGGAATTTTACGATAAGGAATGTGGGGTATATCAGAGTTTTTAAGTGAGGGGTGTGGCGTATATGAGAGTGTTACTTTGCGGGGAATGAGGTATATCAGAGTGTTACAGTGAGGGGTGCGGTGTAAATCAGAGTGTTACAGTTAGCGTTGTGGGATATATCAGAGTGTTACAGTGAGGGTGTTGGGTATATCAGACGGTTACAGTGAGGTGTTTGGAAAATACCAGAGAGTGTTACAGTGAGGGGTGTGGGGTATACCAGAGTGTTACAGTGAGGGGTATGGGGTATTTCAGAGTGTTACAATGAGGGGTGTGGGGTATATCAGAGTGTTACAGTGAGATTTTTCGGATATGTCAGAGTGCTACAGTGAGGAGTGTGGGGTATATCAGAGTGTTGCAGTGAGCTGTGTGGAGTATATCAGAGTGATATAGTGAGGGGTGTGGGGTATATCAGAGTGTTATAGTGAGGGTTGTGGGGTATATCTGACTGCTACAGTGAGCAGTGTGTTATATATCTGAGTGTTACGCTCATGGGTATGGGATATATCCGTTTGTTATTGGGAGGTGTTTGGGGAATATTAGAGTGTTACAGTGAGGGGTGTGGGGTATATCAGAGTGTTACACTGAGGGGTGTGGGATATATCAGAGTGCTCCAGTGAGGGTTGTGGGGTATATCAGAGTGTTACAATGAGGGCTGTGGGGTATATAAGAGTGTTACAATGAGGGCTGTGGGATCTATCAGAGTGTTACAGTGAGTGGTGTGGGGTATATCAGTGTGTTACATTGAGGGGTGTGGGATATATCAGCGTGTTACAGTGAGGGGTGAGGGATATATGAGAGTCTTACAGTGATGTGTAAGAGTATATTGGAATTTTACGATCAGGAATGTGGGGTATATCAGAATGTTATAGTGATGTGTGTGGGGTAAATCTGAGTGTTACAGTGAGGTGTGTGGGGTAAATCAGAGTGTTACAGTGAGGGGTGTGGGGGTATAGCAGAGTGTTACAGTGAGGGTTGTGGGGTATATCAGAGTGTTACAGTGAGTGTTGTGGGTAATATCAGATTGTTACAGTGAGGTCTGCGGGGAAAATCAGAGTGTTACAGTGAGAGGTGTGGGTTATATCAGAATGTTACAGTGAGGTGTGCGGGGTAAATCAGAGTGTTACAGTGAGGGGTGTGGGGTATATCAGAGCGTTACAGTGATGGGTGTGGGTTATATCAGATTGTTACAGTGAGGTGTGCGGGGTAAATCAGAGTGTTACAGTGAGGGGTGTGGGGTATATCAGATTGTTACAGTGAGGGGTGTGGGGTATATCAGAGTGTTACAGTGAGGGGTGTGAGGTATATCAGAGTGTTACAGTGAGGTGTACGGGGTAAATCAGAGTGTTACAGTGAGGGGTGTGGGGTACATCAGATTGTTACAGTGAGGGGTGTGGGTTATATCAGATTGTTACAGTGAGGTGTGCGGGGTAAATCAGAGTGTTACAGTGAGGGGTGTGGGTGTATAGCAGAGTGTTACAGTGGGGGGTGTGTGGTATATCAGAGTATTACATTGAGGGTTGTGGGGTATATCAGAGTGTTACAGCGCAGGCTTTGTGGTGTATCAGAGTGTTACAGTGAGGGGTGTGGGGTATATCAGTGTATTACAGTGAGGGGAGTGCCATATATCAGAGAGTTACTGTGTGTTGTGTGGGATATATCAATGTATTACAGTGAGGGGTGTTGGGTATATCAGAGTGTTACAGTGAGGGGTGTGGGATATATGAGAGTGTTCCAGTGATTTGTAAGGAGTATATCGGAATTTTACGATAAGGAATGTGGGGTATATCAGAGTTTTTGAGTGAGGGGTGTGGCGTAAATGAGAGTGTTACTTTGCGGGGAATGAGGTATATCACAGTGTTACAGTGAGGGGTGCGGTGTAAATCAGAGTGTTACAGTTAGCGTTGTGGGATATATCAGAGTGTTACAGTGAGAGTGTTGGGTATATCAGACGGTTACAGTGAGGTGTTTGGAAAATACCAGAGAGTGTTTCAGTGAGGGGTGTGGGGTATACCAGAGTGTTACAGTGAGGGGTGTGGGGTATATCAGAGTGTTACAGTGAGATTTTTCGGCTATGTCAGAGTGCTACAGTGAGGAGTGTGGGGTATATCAGAGTGTTACAGTGAAGGTTGTGGGGTGTATCAGTGTATAACAGTGAGGGGTGTGGGGTATATCAGAGTGTTACAGTGAGGGGTGTGAGGTATATCAGAGTGTTACAGTGAGGTGTGCGGGGTAAATCAGAGTGTTACAGTGAGGGGTGTGGGGTATATCAGAGTGTTACAGTGAGGGGTGTGGGGTATATCAGAGTGTTACAGTGAGGGGTGTGAGGTATATCAGAGTGTTACAGTGAGGTGTGCGGGGTAAATCAGAGTGTTACAGTGAGGGGTGAGGTTATATCAGAGTGTTACAGTGAGTGGTGTGGGGTATATCAGATTGTTACATTGAGCAGTGAGTGGTAAATCAGAGTGTTACATTGAGGTGTGTGGTATATATCAGTTTGTTACAGTGAGCGGTGTGGGGGATTTCAGAGTGTTACAGTGAGGGGTGTGGGGGATATCAGAGTATTACAGTGACATGTGTGGTATATATCGTTTGTTACAGTGAGGTTTGTGGTGTATATCAGATTCTTAAAGTGAGGGGTTTGGGGTATATCAGAGAGTTACTGTGAGTGGTGTGGGTTATATCTGTGTGTTACAGTGATGGGTGTGGGGCATATCATTGAGTTACAGTGAGGTGTGTGGGATATATCTGAGAGAGAGCGGGTAATAAAGCAGACAGTATCCTGGGCTTTATTAATAGAGACAGAGAGTACAAGAGCAGGGAGGGTGTGTTGAGCTGGTATAAGACACAGGTTCAGCCTCAGCTGGGGTGTTGTGTCCAGTTCTGGACTCCGCACTTTAGGAAGGATTGAAGGGGTTGGAGAGAGTGTGGAAAAGATTGTCGAGAATGGTTCCAGGGATGAGGAACTTGAGTTACTTGGATCTTTTCGAGAAGTTGGGACTGTTCTCCTTGGAGAAGAGAAGGTCGAGAGGAGATTCGATTGAGGTGTTCAAAACCGTGAGGGGTCTGGACAGAGTAGAGATGGAGAAACTTTTCCCATTGGGGGAAGGATGGAGAACCAGAGGGACACAGATGTACTGAGTTTGGGAAAAGAAGCAATGGAGACAGGAGGAGAAACTTTTTCACGCAACAAGTGGTTTGGATCTGGAACGCACGGTCTGAGAGTGTGGGGGAGACAGGGTCAATCGAGTGGTTAGGATCTGGAATGCACTGTCTGAGAGTGTGGGGGAGACAGGGTCAGTCGAGTGGTTAGGATCTGGAACGCACTGTCTGAGAGTGTGGGGGAGACAGGATCAATCGAGTGGTTAGGATCTGGAACGCGCTGTCTGAGAGTGTGGGGGAGACAAAATCAATTGAGTGGCTAGGATCTGGAACGCACAGAGTTGGGGAGACAGGGTTAATCGCGTGGTTAGAGTCTGGAACGCACTGTCTGAGAGTGAGGGGGAGACAGGGTCAATCGCGTGGTTAGGGTCTGGAACGCACTGTCTGAGAGTGAGGGGGAGACAGGGTCAATCGCGTGGTTAGGGTCTGGAACGCGCTGTCAGAGAGTGTGGGGGAGACAGGGTCAATGGCGGAGGTTGAGAGGGGATTGGATTGATCTCTGAAAGGGAAGAGTGGGCAGGGTTATGAGGAATAAGTGAGGGCCGTGGGTCTGTCTGAACATCTCATTCAGAGAGCTGGTACACACATGAGGAGCTGAATGGCCTCTTTATGTACAGGAACTGTTCTTTGAATCTCTTTGTCTATTCCTGTCTCTCTCTCTCTCTCCCTCTCTGTCTCTCTCTCTCGCTCTCTGTCTCTCTATCACACTGCCTTTCCCTCCCACACTGTCTCTCTGAGTCTCTTGCTCGCTATCTCTGTATCTCTCTATCTCTCTCTCCTCTATGTCTCTATCTCTCTCTCACGCTGTCTTTCCCATGTCTCTGTCTGCTTCTGTCTGTCTCTTTCTTCATCTCTTTCTCTATCTCAGTTACTCTGCCTCTCTCTGTCTCTTTCTCTCGCTCTCAGTTACTCTGTCTCTCTCTCTCGCTCTCAGTTACTCTGTCTCTCTCTATCTCTGTCTCCCGCACACGCAGGTACCCTCGCACACACACAGTGCCCTCTCATTCATTCACCCCCTGAGCTGCCAGCAGACACTGTGCTATAACGAAGGTAAATAGATTGCGCAGAGACTGCAAGGGTTTCAGAAGCGGGTCTGGGCTGAGAGCTGCCGGAGATGTGCAGAAGGTGGTTCAGGGCTGGACGAGGTTTTAGTGATGAAGGGTCTGATGAATATTCAGCTGACAGCTGAGCGTGTGCAACAGCCATCATCTCTTTAATTAAACTGGCTCAACGTTAATTAGAGGAACAGCATCTGTGCCTACGCTGCTGAAACATATTAAGCACAAAGGGCAAATCGTAGAGTGTGTGCTTAGGCAGGAGACACAGAATCATCTCCCCAAAGTCTCAGGATAGCTCACTCACACATCTCCAGCTCTCTCCGTATGAGGGAAAGCAAAACAAACATTCAGAACCGACTGCAGAGCGGAAGATGACAGTCTGATATACACCACACCCCTCACAGTAACACTCTGATATATGCAGCACCCCACAACGTAACACTCTGATATATCCCACGCCACTCACTGTAACACTCTGATAAATCCCAAACCCCTCACTGTAACACTCTGATATACACAACAACCCTCACTGTAACAAATTGATATAACCCACACACCTCACTGTAACACTGTAATATATCCAACACCCCTCACTGTAATACTCTGATATACACAACACCCCTCAGTGTAACAAATTAATGTAACCCACACACCTCACTGTAACACTCTGATATATCAAACACCCCTCACAGTAATACCCTGATATATCCCACACCCCTCGCTGTAACACTCTGATATATCCCAAACCCCTCACTGTAACACTCTGATATATCACACACACCCCTCACTGTAACACTCTGATACATCCCACAGACCTCACTGTAACACTCTGATATATCCCACACACCTCAGTGTAACATTCTGATATACCCCAAACCCCTCACTGTAACACTCTGATATATCCCACACGCGTCACTGTAACACTCTGATATATCCCACACCCCTCACCGCAACACTGATATACCCAACACACCTCACTGTAACACCCTGATATACCCAACACCCCTCACTGTAACACTCTGATATATCCCACAACCCTCACTGCAACACTCTGATATACCCCACACCCCTCAAAGTAACACTCTGATATAACCCACAACCCTAACTGTAACACTCTGATATATCCCACACCCCTAACTGTAACACTCTGCTATAACCAACACACCTCACTGTAACACCCTGATATATCCCACACCCCTCACGGTAACACTCTGATATATCCTACAACACTCACTGTAACACTCCGATATATCCCACAGCCCTCACTGTAAAACTCTGATATACTCCACACCCCTCACTGTAACACTCTGATATACTCCACTCCCCTCACTGTAACACTCTGATATACTCCACTCCCCTCACTGTAACACTCTGATATACTCCACACCCCTCACTGTAACACTCTGATATACCCCACACCACTCACTGTAACACTCTGATATATCCCACACCCCACACTGTAACACTCTGATATACCCCACACACCCTCAATGTAACAATCTGATATATCCCACACCCCTCACGGTAACACTCCAATATATCCCAATCCCCTCACTGTAGCACTGATATACCCCAAACCCCTCACTGTAAAACTCTGATATACCCCACACCCCTCACTATAACACTCTGATATATCCAACACCCCTCACTGTAACAGTCTGATCAACACAACATCCCTTAGTTTAACAATGTCATATACCTCAAACCCATCACTGTAACCCTAGGGTATATCCAACACCCCTCACTGTAACACTATGATATACACCACACCCCTCACTGTAACACAGATATATCCCACACCCTTAACTGTAATACTCTGATATATCCCACAACCCTGACTGTAACACTCTGATATACCCAACACACCTCACTGTAACACTATGATATACACCACACCACTCACTGTAACACAGATATATCCCACACCATTAACTGTAATACTCTGATATATCCCACAACCCTCACTGTAACACTCTGATATACCACACACCCCTCACTGTAATACTCTGATATATCCCACACATTTCACTGTAACACTCTGATATACCCCACACATCTCACTTTAACACCCTGATATATCCCACACACCTCACTGTAACACTCTGATATACCCCACAGCCCTCACTGTAACACTCTGATATATACCACACTCCTCACTGTAACATTCTGATATACCCCACACCCCTCACTGTAACACTCTGATATACCCCACACCCTTTACTGTAATACTCTGATATATCGCACAAATCTCAATGTAACACTCTGATATACTCCACAACCCTCACTGTAACACTCTGATATAATTCACACCGCTCACTGTAACACTCTGATATATCCAACCCCCTCACTGTAACAGTCTGATCAACCCAACATCCCTCACTATAACACTCTGATATACACAACACCCCTCACTGTAACACTCTGATATACTCCACACACCTCACGGTAACCCTCTGATATATCCCACACCCCTCACTGTAACACTGATATACCCCAAAACCCTCACTGTAACACTCTGATATACCCCACACCCCTCACTATAACACTCCGAAATATCCAACACCCCTCACTGAAAAAGTCTGATCAACACAACAACCCTTACTTTAACAATGTCATATAACTCAAATCCATCACTGTAACCCTAGGGTATATCCAACACCCCTCACTGTACACTCTGATATATCCCACAACCCTCACTGTAACACTGTGATATACACCACACCCCTCACTGTAACACAGATATATCCCACACACTTAACTGTAATACTCTGATATATCCCACAACCCTCAATGTAACACTCTGATATACCCCACACCCCTCACTGTAATACTCTGATACACCCCACAGCACTCACTGTAACACTCGAATATACCCCACACCCCTCACTGTTGTATTCTGATATAAACCACACCCCTCAGTGAAACACTCGAATATACCCCACACCCCTCACTGTTATATTCTGATATACACCACACCCCTCATTGTAACTCTGATATATTCCACGCCGCTCACTGTAACACTCGGATCTACCCCACACCCCTCACTGTAACACTCTGATAGGTCCCACACCCCTAAATGTAACATTCTGATATAGACCACACCCCTCACTGTAACACTCAGATATACGCCACACCCCTCACTGTAACACTTGAAATACCCACACACCTCACTGTAACATTCGGATGTACCCCACAACACTCACTGTAACAGTCTGATATATCCCACACCCCTCACTGTCATACTCTGATATACCCCACACACCTCACTGTAATACTCTGATATATACCACACTCCTCAATGTAAAACTCTGATAAACCCAACACACCTCATTGTAACACTCTGATATACCCCACGCCCCTCACTGTAACACTCAGATATATCCCACACCCCTCACGGTAACACTCTGATATATCCCACACACCTAACTGTAACACTCTGATATATCCCACACCGCTCACTGTAACCCTCCGATATATTCCACATCCCTCACTGTAACACTCTGATATACCCAACACACCTCACTGTAACACTCTGATATATCCCACACCGCTCACTGTAACCCTCCGATATATTCCACACCCCTCACTGTAACACCCAGATATATCCCACAAACCTCACTGTAACACACTGATATAGCCCAACACCCCTCACTGTAACACTCTGATATAGTCCACACCGCTCACTGTAACACTCTGATATATCCAACACCCCTCACTGTAACAGTCTGATCAACCCAACATCCCTCACTATAACACTCTGATATACACAACACCCCTCACTGAAACACTCTGATATACAACACACCATTCACTGTAAAACTCTGATATACCCCACACCCCTCACTGTAACACTCTGATATATCCCACACCCCTCAATATAACACTCTGATATACAACAGACCCCTCACTGTAAAACTCTGATATACCCCACACCCCTCACTGTCACACTCTGATATATCACACACCCCTCAATATAACACTCTGATATACAACAGACCCCTAACTGTAAAACTCTGATATACCCCACACCCCTCACTGTAACATTCTGATATAAACCACACCCCTCACTGTAACTCTGATATATTTCAAAGCCCTCACAGTAACACTCTGATATATCCCACACCCCTCACTGTAACTCTCTGATATACCCCACACCCCTAACTGTAATATTCTGATTTATCCCACAACCCTCACTGTAACACTCTGATATACTCCACTCCCCTCACTGTAACACTCTGATACACCCCACAGCCCTCACTGTAACACTCGAATATACCCCACACACCTCACTGTTACATTCTGGTATAAACCACACCCCTCAGTGAAACACTCGAATATACCCCACACCCCTCACTGTTATATTCTGATATACACCACACCCCTTATTGTAACTCTGATGTATTCCACGGCGCTCACTGTAACACTCGGATCAACCCCACACCCCTCACTGTAACACTCTGATATAACACACAACCCTCACTGTAACTTCTGATATACGCCACACCCCTCACTGTAACACTCTGATATACTCCACACCCCTCACTGTAACACTCGGATCTACCCCACACCCCTCACTGTAACGCTCTGATATACTCCACAACGCTCACTGTAACACTCTGATATATCCCACAACCCTAACTGTAACAGTCCGATATATCCCACACCCCTCACTGTAACACTCTGATATACCCAACACACCTCACTGTAACACTCTGATATATCCCACACCCCTCACAGTAACACTCTGATATATCCCACAACCCTCACTGTAACACTCCGATATATCCCACACCCCTCACTGTAACTCTCTGATATACTCCACACCCCTCACTGTAACACTCTGATATATCCCATACCCCTCACTGTAACACACTGATATACCCCACACCCTCAATGTAACAATCTGATATATCGCACACCCCTCACTGTAACACTCTGATATACCCCACACCCCTCACTGTAACTCTGATATATTCCATAACCCTTACAGTAACACTCAGATCTACCCCACACCCCTCACTGTAACACTCTGATATATCCCACACCGCTCACTGTAACCCTCCGATATATTCCACATCCCTCACTGTAACACACTGATATACCCAACACACCTCACTGTAACACTCTGATATATCCCACACCGCTCACTGTAACCCTCCGATATATTCCACACCCCTCACTGTAACACCCAGATATATCCCACAAACCTCACTGTAACACACTGATATAGCCCAACACCCCTCACTGTAACACTCTGATATAGTCCACACCGCTCACTGTAACAGTCTGATATATCCAACACCCCTCACTGTAACAGTCTGATCAACCCAACATCCCTCACTATAACACTCTGATATACACAACACCCCTCACTGAAACACTCTGATATACAACACACCATTCACTGTAAAACTCTGATATACCCCACACCCCTCACTGTAACACTCTGATATATCCCACACCCCTCAATATAACACTCTGATATACAACAGACCCCTCACTGTAAAACTCTGATATACCCCACACCCCTCACTGTCACACTCTGATATATCCCACACCCCTCAATATAACACTCTGATATACAACAGACCCCTAACTGTAAAACTCTGATATACCCCACACCCCTCACTGTAACATTCTGATATAAACCACACCCCTCACTGTAACTCTGATATATTTCAAAGCCCTCACAGTAACACTCTGATATATCCCACACCCCTCACTGTAGCTCTCTGATATACCCCACACCCCTAACTGTAATATTCTGATTTATCCCACAACCCTCACTGTAACACTCTGATATACTCCACTCCCCTCACTGTAACACTCTGATACACCCCACAGCCCTCACTGTAACACTCGAATATACCCCACACACCTCACTGTTACATTCTGGTATAAACCACACCCCTCAGTGAAACACTCGAATATACCCCACACCCCTCACTGTTATATTCTGATATACACCACACCCCTTATTGTAACTCTGATGTATTCCACGGCGCTCACTGTAACACTCGGATCAACTCCACACCCCTCACTGTAACACTCTGATATACCACACAACCCTCACTGTAACTTCTGATATACGCCACACCCCTCACTGTAACACTCTGATATACTCCACACCCCTCACTGTAACACTCGGATCTACCCCACACCCCTCACTGTAACGCTCTGATATACTCCACACCGCTCACTGTAACACTCTGATATATCCCACAACCCTAACTGTAACAGTCCGATATATCCCACACCCGTCACTGTAACACTCTGATATACCCCACACCCCTCACTGTAACACTCTGATATACCCAACACACCTCACTGTAACACTCTGATATATCCCACACCCCTCACAGTAACACTCTGATATATCCCACAACCCTCACTGTAACACTCCGATATATCCCACACCCCTCACTGTAACACTCTGATATACTCCACACCCCTCACTGTAACACTCTGATATATCCCATACCCCTCACTGTAACACTCTGATATACCCCACACCCCTCACTGTAACACTCTGATATATCCCATACCCCTCACTGTAACACACTGATATACCCCACACCCTCAATGTAACAATCTGATATATCGCACACCCCTCACTGTAACACTCTGATATACCCCACACCCCTCACTGTAACTCTGATATATTCCATAACCCTTACAGTAACACTCAGATCTACCCCACACCCCTCACTGTAACACTCTGATATATCCCACACACCTCAATATAACACTCTGATATACTCAACCCCCTCACTGTAACAATCTGATACACACCACAGCCCTCACTGTAACACTCGAATATACCCCACACCCCTCACAGTTATATTCTGATATACACCACACCCCTCATTGTAACTCTGATATATTCCACGACGCTCACTGTAACACTCGGATATACCCCACACACCTAAAAGTAACATTCTGATATACACCACACCCCTCACTGTAACACTATGATGTACCCCACACACCTCACTGTAACTTCTGATACAGCCACACCCCTCACTGTAACACTGATATACCCCACACCCTTAACTGTAATACTCTGATATATACCACAAATCTCACTTAACACTCTGATATACCCCACACCCCTCACTGTAATTCTCTGATATATCCAACACCTCTCACTGCAACACTCTGATATACCCCACACACCTCACTGTAACACTCTGATATATCCCGCACACCTCACTGTAACACTCTGTTATACCCCACACCCCTCACTGTAACATTCTGATATATCCCACACACCTCATGAAACACTCTGATATACCCCACACCCCTCAATGTAACACTCTGATATATCCCACACCCCTCACTGTAACACTCTTATATATCCCACACCCCTCACTGTAACAATCTGATATATTCCACACCCCTCACTGTAACACTCTGATATACCCAACACACCTCACTGTAACACTCTGATATATCCCACACCGCTCACTGTAACACCCAGATATATCCCACAACCCTCACTGTAACACACTGATATACTACACACCCCTCACTGCCACACTCTGATACACTCCACACACCTCACTGTAACACTCTGATATACCCCACACCCCTCACTGTAACACTCTGATATATCCAACACCCCTCACTGTAACAGTCTGATCAACCCAACATCCCTCACTATAACACTCTGATATACACAAGACCCCTCACTGAAACACTCTGATATACAACACACCACTCACTGTAACACTGATATACCCCACACCCCTCACTGTAACACGCTGCTATATCCCACAGCCCTCAATATAACACTCTGATATACGACACACCCCTCAATGTAAAACTCTGATATACCCCACACCACTCACTGTAACACTCTGATATACCCCAAACCCTTCACTGAAACACTCAAATATACCCCACACCCCTCACTGTTACATTCTGATATACACCTCACCCCTCACTGTAACTCTGATATATTCCAAAGCCCTCACAGTAACACTCAGGTCGACAACAGACCCCTCACTGTAACACTCTGATATATCCCACACCCCTCAATGTAACACTCTGATATACTCCACTCCCCTCAATGTAACACTCTGATACACCCCACAGCCCTCACAGTAACACTCGAAAATACCCCACACCCCTCACTGTTACACTCTGATATAAACCACACCCCTCAGTGAAACACTCGAATATACCCCACACCCCTCACTGTTACACTCGGATCTACCCCACACCCCTCACTGTACCACTCGTATATACCCCACACCCCTCAATGTAACATTCTGATATACACCACACCCCTCACTGGAACACTCTGATATACCCCACACCCCTCATTGTAACTTCTGATATACCCCACACCCCTCACTGTAACACTTGAAATACCCCACACACCTCACTGTAACATTCTGATGTACCCCACACCACTCACTGTAACACTCTTTTATATCCCACACCCCTCATTGTAACACTCTGATATAATCCACCCAACCTCACTGTAACACTATGATATATCCCACACCCCTCACTGTAACACTCTGATATATCCCACACATCTCACTGTAACACTCTGATATATCCCACACCCCTCACTGTAACACTGATATACCCCACACCCCTCACTGTAACATTCTGATAGACGCCACACCCCTCACTGTAACACTCTGATATATCCAACAGCCCTCACTGTAACAGTCTGATCAACACAACATCCCTTACTTTAACACTCTCATATACCTCAAATCCATCACTGTAACCCTAGGATATATCCAACATCCCTCACTGTAACACTCTGATATTCACCACACCCCTCACAGTAACACAGATATACCCCACACCCTTAACTGTAATACTCTGATATATCCCACAAATCTCACTGTAACACTCTGATATATCCCACACACCTCACTGTAACACTCTGTTATACCCCACAGCCCTCACTGTAACACTCTGATATATCCCACACCCCTCACTGTAACACTCTGATATACCCAACACACCTCATTGCAACACTCTGATATACTCCACACCGCTCACTCTAACACTCTGATATACTCCACACCCCTCACTGTAACACGCTGATATACCCCACACCCCTCACTGTAACACTCTGATATATCCAACACCCCTCACTGTAACAGTCTGATCAACCCCACATCCCTCACTATAAGACTCTGATATACACAACAACCCTCACTGAAAGACTCTGATATACAACACACCACCCACTGTAACACTGATATACCCCACACCCCTCACTGGAACACTGTGCTATATCCCACACCCCTCAATATAACACTCAGATACGACACACCCCTCACTGTAAAACTCTGATATACCCCACACCACTCACTGTAACACTCTGATATACCCCAAACCCTTCACTGAAACACTCAAATATACCCCACACCCCTCACTGTTACATTCTGATATACACCACACACCTCACAGTAACTCTAATATATTCCAAAACCCTCTCAGTAACACTCAGATCTACCCCACACCCCTCACTGTAACACTCAGAAATACTCCACTACCATCACTGTAACACTCTGATACACCCCACACCCCTCACTGTAACACTCGAATATACCCCACACCCCTCACTGTTACATTCTGATAAAAACCACACCCCTCAGTGAAACACTCGAATATACCCCACACCCCTCACTGTAACATTCTGATATACCCCACACACCCTCACTGTAACATTCTGATATATCCCACACCCCTCACAGTAACACTGATATACCCCACACCCCTCACTGTAACATTCTGATAGACCCCACACCCATCACTGTACCACTGTGATATATCCAACATCCCTCACTGTAACACTCTGATATATCCAACATCCCTCACTGTAACAGCCTGATCAACACAACATCCCTTACTTTAACACTCTCATATACCTTAAATCCATCACTGTAACCCTAGGATATATCCAACACCCCTCACTGTAACACTCTGATATATCCCACACCCCTCACTGTAACAGAGATATACCCCACACCCTTAACTGTAAAACTATGACATACCCCACACACCCTCACTGTAACACTATGATATATCCCAAACCCCTCACTGTAACACTCTGATATATCCAACAGCCCTCACTGTAACACTCTGATATACTCCACACACCTCACTGTAACACTCTGATATACCCCACTCACCTCACAGTAACACTCTGATATACCCCACACACCTCACTGTAACACTCTGATATACCCCACACACCTCACTGTAGTACTCTGATATACCCCACACCCCTCACTGTAACACTCTGATATATCCAACACACCTCACAGTAACAGTCTGATCAACCCAACATGCCTTAAAATAACACTCTGATATACACAACACCCCTCACTGAAACTCTCTGATATACCCCACACCCCTCACTGTAACACTCTGCTATATCCCACACCCCTCAATATAACACTCTGATATACGACACACCCCTCACTGTAAAACTCTGATATACCCCACACCCCTCACTGTAACACTCTGATATACCCCAAACCCTTCACTGAAACACTCAAATATAACACACACCCCTCACTGTTACATTCTGATATACACCACACCCCTCACTGTAACACTCTGATATATTCCAAAACCCTCACAGCAACACTCAGATCTACCCCACACCACTCACTGTAAAACTCTGATATATCCCTCAACCCTCACTGTAACACTCTGATATATCCCACACTCCTCACTGTAAAACTCTGATATATCCCTCACCCCTCACTGTAACACTCTGATATACTCCACTACCCTCACTGTAACACTCTGATACACCCCACACCCCTCACTGTAACATTCGAATATACCCCACACCCCTCACTGTTACATTCTGATATAAACTACACCCCTCAGTGAAACACTCGAATATACCCCACACCCCTCACTGTAACATTCTGATATACACCACACCCCTCATTGTAACTCTGATATATTCCACACCGCTCACTGTAACACTCGGATCTACCCCACACCCCTCACTGTAACACTCGTATATACCCCACACCCCTCACTGTAACTTCTGATATGCCCCACAACCCTCACTGTAACACTTGAAATACCCCACACACCTCACTGTAACATTCTGATGTACCCCACACCCCTCACTGTAACACTCTGATATATCCCACACCCCTTACTGTAACAGCCTGATCAACACAACATCCCTTACTTTAACACTCTCATATACCTCAAACCCATCACTGTAACCCTAGGATATATCCAACACCCTTCACTGTAACACTGTGATAAATACCACAAGCCTCACTGTAACACTCTGATATACATCACACCCCTCACTGTAACACAGATAAACCCCACACCCTTAACTGTAATACTCTGATGTATCCCACAAATCTCACTGTAACACTCTGATATACCCCACACCCCACACTGTAATACTCAGATATATCCCACACCTCTCACTGTAACACTCTGGGATACCCCACACACCTCACTGGAACACTCAGATATATCCCACACACCTCACTGTAACACTCTGTTATACCCCACAGCCCTCTCTGTAACACTCTGATATATCCCACACCCCTCACTGTAACACTCTGATATACCCCACACCCCTCACTGTAACACTCTGATATACGCCACACACCTCACTGTAACACTCTGATATATCGCACACCGCTCAATGTAACACTCTGATATATCCCACACACCTCACTGTAACACTCTGATATACCCCACACCCCTCAATGTAACACTCTGATATATCCCACACCCCTTACTGTAACACTCTGATATATCCCACATCCCTCACTGTAACACTCTGATATACTACACACTCCTCAATGTAACACTCTGATATACCCCACACAATCTCACTGTAAAAATCTGATATATTCAACACCCCTCACTGTAATACTGATATACCCCACACCCCTCACTGTAACATTCTGATATATCCAACATCCCTCACTGTAACAGCCTGATCAACACAACATCCCTTACTTTAATACTCTCATATACCTCAAACCCATCACTGTAACCGTAGGATATATCCAACACTCCTCACTGTAACACTCTGACAAATCCCACAACCCTCACTGTAACACTCTGATAAACACCACACACCTCACTGTAACACAGATATACCCCACACACTTAACTGTAATACTCTGATATATCCCACAAATCTCACTGTAACACTCTGATATACCCCACACCCCTCACTGCAATATTCTGATATATCCCACACCTCTCACTGTAACACTCTGATATAACCCACATACCTCACGGTAACACTCTGATATATCCCACACCCCTCACTGTAGCACTCTGTTATACCCCACAGCCCTCACTGTAACACTCTGATATATCCCACACCCCTCATTGTAACACTCTAATATAGCCCACACCCCTCACTGTAACACTCTGAATACCCCACTCACCTCACTGTAACACTCTGATATATCCCACACCCCTCACTGTAACACTCTGATATATCGCACACACCTCACTGTGACACTCTGATTTATCCCACACCACTCAATGTAACACTCTGATATATCCCGCACCCCTCACTGTAACACTGATATACACCAAAACCCTCACTGTAAGACTCTGATATACCACAAACCCCTCACTGTAACACTCTGATATATCCCACACCCCTCACTGTAACACTCTGATATATCCAACACCCCTCACTGTAACAGTCTGATCAACACAACATCCCTTACTTTAACACTGTCATATACCTCAAACCCATCACTGTAACCCTAGGTTATATCCAACATCCCTCACTGTAACACTCTGATATATCCCACAACCCTCACTGTAACATTCTGATATTCCCCACACCCCTCACTGTAACACTATGATATACACCACACCCCTCATGTAACACAGATATACCCCACACCCTTAACTGAAATATTCTGAGATATACCACAATCCTCACTGTAACACTCTGATATACCCCACACCCCTCATTGTAATACTCTGATATATTCCACACACATCACTGTAACACTCTGATATACCCCTCAGCCCTCACTGTAACACTCTGATATATCCCACACTCTTCACTGTAACACTCCGATATACCCCACAACCTTCACTGTAACACTATGATATACACCCCACCCCTCATGTAACACAGATATACCCCACACCCTTAACTGTAATGCTCTGATATATCCCACAACCCTCACTGTAACACTCTGATATACTCCACACACCTCACTATAACACTCTGATATACCCCACTCACCTCACAGTAACACTCTGATATACCCCACACACCTCACTGTAACACTCTGATATACCCCACACACCTCACTGTAATACTCTGATATACCCCACACCCCTCACTGTAACACTCTGATATATCCAACACACCTCACAGTAACAGTCTGATCAACCCAACATGCCTTAAAATAACACTCTGATATACACAACACCCCTCACTGAAACTCTCTGATATACCCCACACCCCTCACTGTAACACTCTGCTATATCCCACACCCCTCAATATAACACTCTGATATACGACACACCCCTCACTGTAAAACTCTGATATACCCCACACCCCTCACTGTAACACTCTGATATACCCCAAACCCTTCACTGTAACACTCTGATATATCCCACACTCCTCACTGTAAAACTCTGATATATCCCTCACCCCTCACTGTAACACTCTGATATACTCCACTACCCTCACTGTAACACTCTGATACACCCCACACCCCTCACTGTAACATTCGAATATACCCCACACCCCTCACTGTTACATTCTGATATAAACTACACCCCTCAGTGAAACACTCGAATATACCCCACACCCCTCACTGTAACATTCTGATATACACCACACCCCTCATTGTAACTCTGATATATTCCACACCGCTCACTGTAACACTCGGATCTACCCCACACCCCTCACTGTAACACTCGTATATACCCCACACCCCTCACTGTAACTTCTGATATGCCCCACAACCCTCACTGTAACACTTGAAATACCCCACACACCTCACTGTAACATTCTGATGTACCCCACACCCCTCACTGTAACACTCTGATATATCCCACACCCCTTACTGTAACAGCCTGATCAACACAACATCCCTTACTTTAACACTCTCATATACCTCAAACCCATCACTGTAACCCTAGGATATATCCAACACCCTTCACTGTTTCGAGTCCTCATGACCCTTTGCCAGAACTAGTTCTGTCGAAGGGTCATGAGGACTCGAAACGTCAACTCTTTTCTTCTCCGCCGATGCTGCCAGACCTGCTGAGTTTTTCCAGGTAATTCTGTTTTTGTTTTGGATTTCCAGCATCCGCAGTTTTTTTGTTTTTAACCCTTCACTGTAACACTGTGATAAATACCACAACCCTCACTGTAACACTCTGATATACATCACACCCCTCACTGTAACACAGATAAACCCCACACCCTTAACTGTAATACTCTGATGTATCCCACAAATCTCACTGTAACACTCTGATATACCCCACACCCCACACTGTAATACTCAGATATATCCCACACCTCTCACTGTAACACTCTGGGATACCCCACACACCTCACTGGAACACTCAGATATATCCCACACACCTCACTGTAACACTCTGTTATACCCCACAGCCCTCAATGTAACACTCTGATATATCCCACACCCCTCACTGTAACAATCTGATATACCCCACACCCCTCACTGTAACACTCTGATATACGCCACACACCTCACTGTAACACTCTGATATATCGCACACCGCTCAATGTAACACTCTGATATACCCCACACCCCTCAATGTAACACTCTGATATATCCCACACCCCTTACTGTAACACTCTGATATATCCCACATCCCTCACTGTAACACTCTGATATACTACACACCCCTCAATGTAACACTCTGATATACCCCACACAATCTCACTGTAAAAATCTGATATATTCAACACCCCTCACTGTAATACTGATATACCCCACACCCCTCACTGTAACATTCTGATATATCCAACATCCCTCACTGTAACAGCCTGATCAACACAACATCCCTTACTTTAATACTCTCATATACGTCAAAACCATCACTGTAACCGTAGGATATATCCAACACCCCTCACTGTAACACTCTGATATATCCCACAACCCTCACTGTAACACTCTGATATACATCACACCCCTCACTGTAACACAGATATACCCCACAACCTTAACTGTAATACTCTGATATATCCCACAAATCTCACTGTAACACTCTGATATACCCCACACCCCTCAATGTAATACTCTGACATATACCACACCTCTCACTGTAACACTCTGATATATCCCACACACCTCACTGTAACACTCTGTAATACCCCACAGCCCTCACTGTAACACTCTGATATATCCCACACCCCTCAGTGTAACACTCTGATATACCCCACACCCCTTACTGTTACACTCTGATATACCCCACACCCCTCAATGTAACACTCTGATATATCCCACACCTCACACTGTAATACTCAGATATATCCCACACCTCTCACTGTAACACTCTGGGATACCCCACACACCTCACTGTAACACTCAGATATATCCCACACACCTCACTGTAACACTCTGTTATACCCCACAGCCCTCACTGTAACACTCTGATATATCCCACACCCCTCACTGTAACACTCTGATATACCCCACACCCCTCACTGTAACACTCTGATATACGCCACACACCTCACTGTAACACTCTGATATATCGCACACAGCTCAATGTAACACTCTGATATATCCCACACACCTCACTGTAACACTCTGATATACCCCACACCCCGCAATGTAACACTCTGATATACCCCACACACCTCACTGTAATACTCTGATATACCCCACACCCCTCACTGTAACACTCTGATATATCCAACACACCTCACAGTAACAGTCTGATCAACCCAACATGCCTTAAAATAACACTCTGATATACACAACACCCCTCACTGAAACTCTCTGATATACCCCACACCCCTCACTGTAACACTCTGCTATATCCCACACCCCTCAATATAACACTCTGATATACGACACACCCCTCACTGTAAAACTCTGATATACCCCACACCCCTCACTGTAACACTCTGATATACCCCAAACCCTTCACTGAAACACTCAAATATAACACACACCCCTCACTGTTACATTCTGATATACACCACACCCCTCACTGTAACACTCTGATATATTCCAAAACCCTCACAGCAACACTCAGATCTACCCCACACCACTCACTGTAAAACTCTGATATATCCCTCAACCCTCACTGTAACACTCTGATATATCCCACACTCCTCACTGTAAAACTCTGATATATCCCTCACCCCTCACTGTAACACTCTGATATACTCCACTACCCTCACTGTAACACTCTGATACACCCCACACCCCTCACTGTAACATTCGAATATACCCCACACCCCTCACTGTTACATTCTGATATAAACTACACCCCTCAGTGAAACACTCGAATATACCCCACACCCCTCACTGTAACATTCTGATATACACCACACCCCTCATTGTAACTCTGATATATTCCACACCGCTCACTGTAACACTCGGATCTACCCCACACCCCTCACTGTAACACTCGTATATACCCCACACCCCTCACTGTAACTTCTGATATGCCCCACAACCCTCACTGTAACACTTGAAATACCCCACACACCTCACTGTAACATTCTGATGTACCCCACACCCCTCACTGTAACACTCTGATATATCCCACACCCCTTACTGTAACAGCCTGATCAACACAACATCCCTTACTTTAACACTCTCATATACCTCAAACCCATCACTGTAACCCTAGGATATATCCAACACCCTTCACTGTAACACTGTGATAAATACCACAACCCTCACTGTAACACTCTGATATACATCACACCCCTCACTGTAACACAGATAAACCCCACACCCTTAACTGTAATACTCTGATGTATCCCACAAATCTCACTGTAACACTCTGATATACCCCACACCCCACACTGTAATACTCAGATATATCCCACACCTCTCACTGTAACACTCTGGGATACCCCACACACCTCACTGGAACACTCAGATATATCCCACACACCTCACTGTAACACTCTGTTATACCCCACAGCCCTCACTGTAACACTCTGATATATCCCACACCCCTCACTGTAACAATCTGATATACCCCACACCCCTCACTGTAACACTCTGATATACGCCACACACCTCACTGTAACACTCTGATATATCGCACACCGCTCAATGTAACACTCTGATATACCCCGCACCCCTCAATGTAACACTCTGATATATCCCACACCCCTTACTGTAACACTCTGATATATCCCACATCCCTCACTGTAACACTCTGATATACTACACACCCCTCAATGTAACACTCTGATATACCCCACACAATCTCACTGTAAAAATCTGATATATTCAACACCCCTCACTGTAATACTGATATACCCCACACCCCTCACTGTAACATTCTGATATATCCAACATCCCTCACTGTAACAGCCTGATCAACACAACATCCCTTACTTTAATACTCTCATATACGTCAAAACCATCACTGTAACCGTAGGATATATCCAACACCCCTCACTGTAACACTCTGATATATCCCACAACCCTCACTGTAACACTGATATACATCACACCCCTCACTGTAACACAGATATACCCCACAACCTTAACTGTAATACTCTGATATATCCCACAAATCTCACTGTAACACTCTGATATACCCCACACCCCTCAATGTAATACTCTGACATATACCACACCTCTCACTGTAACACTCTGATATATCCCACACACCTCACTGTAACACTCTGTAATACCCCACAGCCCTCACTGTAACACTCTGATATATCCCACACCCCTCAGTGTAACACTCTGATATACCCCACACCCCTTACTGTTACACTCTGATATACCCCACACCCCTCAATGTAACACTCTGATATATCCCACACCTCACACTGTAATACTCAGATATATCCCACACCTCTCACTGTAACACTCTGGGATACCCCACACACCTCACTGTAACACTCAGATATATCCCACACACCTCACTGTAACACTCTGTTATACCCCACAGCCCTCACTGTAACACTCTGATATATCCCACACCCCTCACTGTAACACTCTGATATACCCCACACCCCTCACTGTAACACTCTGATATACGCCACACACCTCACTGTAACACTCTGATATATCGCACACAGCTCAACGTAACACTCTGATATATCCCACACACCTCACTGTAACACTCTGATATACCCCACACCCCGCAATGTAACACTCTGATATACCCCAAACACCTCACTGTAATACTCTGATATACCCCACACCCCTCACTGTAACACTCTGATATATCCAACACACCTCACAGTAACAGTCTGATCAACCCAACATGCCTTAAAATAACACTCTGATATACACAACACCCCTCACTGAAACTCTCTGATATACCCCACACCCCTCACTGTAACACTCTGCTATATCCCACACCCCTCAATATAACACTCTGATATACGACACACCCCTCACTGTAAAACTCTGATATACCCCACACCCCTCACTGTAACACTCTGATATACCCCAAACCCTTCACTGAAACACTCAAATATAACACACACCCCTCACTGTTACATTCTGATATACACCACACCCCTCACTGTAACACTCTGATATATTCCAAAACCCTCACAGCAACACTCAGATCTACCCCACACCACTCACTGTAAAACTCTGATATATCCCTCAACCCTCACTGTAACACTCTGATATATCCCACACTCCTCACTGTAAAACTCTGATATATCCCTCACCCCTCACTGTAACACTCTGATATACTCCACTACCCTCACTGTAACACTCTGATACACCCCACACCCCTCACTGTAACATTCGAATATACCCCACACCCCTCACTGTTACATTCTGATATAAACTACACCCCTCAGTGAAACACTCGAATATACCCCACACCCCTCACTGTAACATTCTGATATACACCACACCCCTCATTGTAACTCTGATATATTCCACACCGCTCACTGTAACACTCGGATCTACCCCACACCCCTCACTGTAACACTCGTATATACCCCACACCCCTCACTGTAACTTCTGATATGCCCCACAACCCTCACTGTAACACTTGAAATACCCCACACACCTCACTGTAACATTCTGATGTACCCCACACCCCTCACTGTAACACTCTGATATATCCCACACCCCTTACTGTAACAGCCTGATCAACACAACATCCCTTACTTTAACACTCTCATATACCTCAAACCCATCACTGTAACCCTAGGATATATCCAACACCCTTCACTGTAACACTGTGATAAATACCACAAGCCTCACTGTAACACTCTGATATACATCACACCCCTCACTGTAACACAGATAAACCCCACACCCTTAACTGTAATACTCTGATGTATCCCACAAATCTCACTGTAACACTCTGATATACCCCACACCCCACACTGTAATACTCAGATATATCCCACACCTCTCACTGTAACACTCTGGGATACCCCACACACCTCACTGGAACACTCAGATATATCCCACACACCTCACTGTAACACTCTGTTATACCCCACAGCCCTCTCTGTAACACTCTGATATATCCCACACCCCTCACTGTAACACTCTGATATACCCCACACCCCTCACTGTAACACTCTGATATACGCCACACACCTCACTGTAACACTCTGATATATCGCACACCGCTCAATGTAACACTCTGATATATCCCACACACCTCACTGTAACACTCTGATATACCCCACACCCCTCAATGTAACACTCTGATATATCCCACACCCCTTACTGTAACACTCTGATATATCCCACATCCCTCACTGTAACACTCTGATATACTACACACCCCTCAATGTAACACTCTGATATACCCCACACAATCTCACTGTAAAAATCTGATATATTCAACACCCCTCACTGTAATACTGATATACCCCACACCCCTCACTGTAACATTCTGATATATCCAACATCCCTCACTGTAACAGCCTGATCAACACAACATCCCTTACTTTAATACTCTCATATACCTCAAACCCATCACTGTAACCGTAGGATATATCCAACACTCCTCACTGTAACACTCTGACAAATCCCACAACCCTCACTGTAACACTCTGATAAACACCACACACCTCACTGTAACACAGATATACCCCACACACTTAACTGTAATACTCTGATATATCCCACAAATCTCACTGTAACACTCTGATATACCCCACACCCCTCACTGCAATATTCTGATATATCCCACACCTCTCACTGTAACACTCTGATATAACCCACATACCTCACGGTAACACTCTGATATATCCCACACCCCTCACTGTAGCACTCTGTTATACCCCACAGCCCTCACTGTAACACTCTGATATATCCCACACCCCTCATTGTAACACTCTAATATACCCGACATCCCTCACTGTAACACTCTGAATACCCCACTCACCTCACTGTAACACTCTGATATATCCCACACCCCTCACTGTAACACTCTGATATATCGCACACACCTCACTGTGACACTCTGATTTATCCCACACCACTCAATGTAACACTCTGATATATCCCGCACCCCTCACTGTAACACTCTGATACACCCCACACCCCTCACTGTAACATTCGAATATACCCCACACCCCTCACTGTTACATTCTGATATAAACTACACCCCTCAGTGAAACACTCGAATATACCCCACACCCCTCACTGTAACATTCTGATATACACCACACCCCTCATTGTAACTCTGATATATTCCACACCGCTCACTGTAACACTCGGATCTACCCCACACCCCTCACTGTAACACTCGTATATACATCACACCCCTCACTGTAACACAGATATACCCCACAACCTTAACTGTAATACTCTGATATATCCCACAAATCTCACTGTAACACGCTGATATACCCCACACCCCTCAATGTAATACTCTGACATATACCACACCTCTCACTGTAACACTCTGATATATCCCACACACCTCACTGTAACACTCTGTAATACCCCACAGCCCTCACTGTAACACTCTGATATATCCCACACCCCTCATTGTAACACTCTAATATACCCGACATCCCTCACTGTAACACTCTGAATACCCCACTCACCTCACTGTAACACTCTGATATATCCCACACCCCTCACTGTAACACTCTGATATATAGCACACACCTCACTGTGACACTCTGATTTATCCCACACCACTCAATGTAACACTCTGATATATCCCGCACCCCTCACTGTAACACTGATATACACCAAAACCCTCACTGTAAGACTCTGATATACCACAAACCCCTCACTGTAACACTCTGTTATATCCCACACCCCTCACTGTAACACTCTGATACATCCAAGACCCCTCACTGTAACAGTCTGATCAACACAACATCCCTTACTTTAACACTGTCATATACCTCAAACCCATCACTGTAACCCTAGGTTATATCCAACATCCCTCACTGTAACACTCTGATATATCCCACAACCCTCACTGTAACATTCTGATATTCCCCACACCCCTCACTGTAACACTATGATATACACCACACCCCTCATGTAACACAGATATACCCCACATTCTTAACTGAAATATTCTGAGATATACCACAATCCTCACTGTAACACTCTGATATACCCCACACCCCTCATTGTAATACTCTGATATATTCCACACACATCACTGTAACACTCTGATATACCCCTCAGCCCTCACTGTAACACTCTGATATATCCCACACTCTTCACTGTAACACTCCGATATACCCCACAACCTTCACTGTAACACTATGATATACACCCCACCCCTCATGTAACACAGATATACCCCACACCCTTAACTGTAATGCTCTGATATATCCCACAACCCTCACTGTAACACTCTGATATACTCCACACACCTCACTGTAACACTCTGATATACCCCACTCACCTCACAGTAACACTCTGATATACCCCACACACCTCACTGTAACACTCTGATATACCCCACACCCCTCACTGTAACACTCTGAATACCCCACTCACCTCACTGTAACACTCTGATATATTCCACACCCCTCACTGTAACACTCTGATATATCGCACACACCTCACTGTGACACTCTGATTTATCCCACACCACTCAATGTAACACTCTGATATATCCAACACACCTCACAGTAACAGTCTGATCAACCCAACATGCCTTAAAATAACACTCTGATATACACAACACCCCTCACTGAAACTCTCTGATATACCCCACACCCCTCACTGTAACACTCTGCTATATCCCACACCCCTCAATATAACACTCTGATATACGACACACCCCTCACTGTAAAACTCTGATATACCCCACACCCCTCACTGTAACACTCTGATATACCCCAAACCCTTCACTGTAACACTCTGATATATCCCACACTCCTCACTGTAAAACTCTGATATATCCCTCACCCCTCACTGTAACACTCTGATATACTCCACTGCCCTCACTGTAACACTCTGATACACCCCACACCCCTCACTGTAACATTCGAATATACCCCACACCCCTCACTGTTACATTCTGATATAAACTACACCCCTCAGTGAAACACTCGAATATACCCCACACCCCTCACTGTAACATTCTGATATACACCACACCCCTCATTGTAACTCTGATATATTCCACACCGCTCACTGTAACACTCGGATCTACCCCACACCCCTCACTGTAACACTCGTATATACATCACACCCCTCACTGTAACACAGATATACCCCACAACCTTAACTGTAATACTCTGATATATCCCACAAATCTCACTGTAACACGCTGATATACCCCACACCCCTCAATGTAATACTCTGACATATACCACACCTCTCACTGTAACACTCTGATATATCCCACACACCTCACTGTAACACTCTGATATATCCCACACCTCACACTGTAATACTCAGATATATCCCACACCTCTCACTGTAACACTCTGGGATACCCCACACACCTCACTGTAACACTCAGATATATCCCACACACCTCACTGTAACACTCTGTTATACCCCACAGCCCTCACTGTAACACTCTGATATATCCCACACCCCTCAATGTAACACTCTGATATATCCCACACCTCACACTGTAATACTCAGATATATCCCACACCTCTCACTGTAACACTCTGGGATACCCCACACACCTCACTGTAACACTCAGATATATCCCACACACCTCACTGTAACACTCTGTTATACCCCACAGCCCTCACTGTAACACTCTGATATATCCCACACCCCTCACTGTAACACTCTGATATACCCCACACCCCTCACTGTAACACTCTGATATACGCCACACACCTCACTGTAACACTCTGATATATCGCACACAGCTCAATGTAACACTCTGATATATCCCACACACCTCACTGTAACACTCTGATATACCCCACACCCCTCAATGTAACACTCTGATATATCCCACACCCCTCACTGTAACACAATGATATATCCCACACCCCTCACTGTAACACTCTGATATATCCAACACACCTCACTGTAACACCCAGATATATCCCACACCCCTCACTGCAACACTCTGAAATAGCCTAACACCGCTCACTGTAACACTCTGATATACTGCACACCCCTCACTGTAACACTCTGATATACTCCACATCCCTCACTGTAAAACTCTGATATACCACACACCCCTCACTGTAACACTCTGATATATCCCACATCCCTCACTGTAACACTCTGATATACTACACACCCCTCACTGTAACACTCTGATATATCCCACACCCCTCACTGTAACACTCTGATAAACCCAACACCCCTCACTGTAACATTCTGATATACACCACACCACTCACTGTAACACTGATATACTCCACAAACCTCAGTGTAACACTCTGCTATATCCCACATCCCTCAATATAACCCTCTGATACACCACACAACACTGACTGTAACATTCTGATGTACCCCAAACTCTTCACTGAAACACTCGAATATACCCCACACCCCTCACTGTTACATTCTGATATACAGCACACCCCTCACTGTAACTCTGATATATTCTATACCCCTCACAGTAACACTCAGATCTACCCCACACCCCACACTGTAGCACTCGTATATAAACCACACCCCTCAATGCAACATTCTGATATACACCACACCCCTCACTGTAACTCTGGTATACTGCACACCCCTCACAAGAACACACTGATATACTCGTCCCCTCTCACTGTAACACTCGTATATAGCCCACACCCCTCAATGTAACATTCTGATATACACCACACCCCTCACTGTAACACTCTGATATAACCCACACCCCTCACTGTAACTTCTGATATGCCCCACACCCCTTACTGTAACACTCTGATGTACCCCACACCACTCACGGTAACACTCTGATATATCCCACACCCCTCAATGTAACACTCTGATATACCCCACACAATCTCACTGTAAAAATCTGATATATTCAACACCCCTCACTGTAATACTGATATACCCCACACCCCTCACTGTAACATTCTGATAGACCCCAAACCACTCACTGTAACACTCTGATATATCCAACATCCCTCACTGTAACAGCCTGATCAACACAACATCCCTTACTTTAATACTCTCATATACCTCAAACCCATCACTGTAACCCTAGGAAATATCCAACACCCCTCACTGTAACACTCTGATATATCCCACAACCCTCACTGTAACACTCTGATATACATCACACCCCTCACTGTAACACAGATATACCCCACAACCTTAACTGTAATACTCTGATATATCCCACAAATCTCACTGTAACACTCTGATATACCCCACACCCCTCAATGTAATACTCTGACATATACCACACCTCTCACTGTAACATTCTGATATATCCCACACACCTCACTGTAACACTCTGTTATACCCCACAGCCCTCACTGTAACACTCTGATATATCCCACACCCCTCAGTGTAACACTCTGATATACCCCACACCCCTTACTGTTACACTCTGATATACCCCACACCCCTCAATGTAACACTCTGATATAGCCCACACCTCTCACTGTAACACACTGATATATCCCACAGCCCTCACTGTAACACTCTGATATACCCAACACACCTCACTGTAACACCCAGATATATCCCACAACCCTCACTGTATCATTCTGATATAGCCCAACACCGCTCACATTAACACTCTGATATACTCCACATCCCTCACTGTAACACTCTGATATAGTACACACCCCTCACTTTAACAGTCTGATCAACCCAACACCCCTCACTGTAACTCTCTGATATACACCACACCACTCACTGTAACACTGATATACCCCACAACCCTCACTGTAACACTCTGCTTTTTCCCACATCCCTCAATATAACACTCTGATACACCACACAACACTCACTGTAACACTCTGATATACCCCACACCCCTCACTGTAACACTCTGATGTACCCCAAACTCTTCACTGAAACACTCGAATATACCCCACACCCCTCACTGTTACATTCTGATATACACCACACCCCTCACTGTAACTCTGATATATTCCAAACCCCTCACAGTAACACTCATATCTACCCCAAACCCCACACTGTAGCACTCGGATATAAACCACACACCTCAATGTAACAAGCTGATATACACTACACCCCTCACTGTAACTCTGATATACTCCACACCTCTCACAATAACACACTGATATACCCCTCACCTCTCACTGTAACACTCTGAGATACCCCACTGCCCTCACTGTAAATCTCTGACATACTCCACACCCCTCACTGTAACACTTGAAATACCCCACACCCCTCACTGTAACACTCTGATATAGCCCACACCCCTCAATATAACACTCTGATATACCCCACACCACTCAATATAAGTATCTGATATATCCCACACCCCTCACTGTAACACTGTGATATATCCTACACCCCTCACTGTAACACTCTGATATATCCCACAACCCTCACTGTAACACTCTGATATATCGCACACACCTCACTGTAACACTCTGATATATCCCACACTCCTCACTGTAACACTGATATACCCCAAAACCCTCACTGTAAGACTCTGATATACCACACACCCCTCACTGTAACACTCTGATATATCCAACACCCCTCACTGTAACAGTCTGATCAACACAACATCCCTTACTTTAACACTGTCATATACCTCAAACCCATCACTGTAACCCTAGGTAATATCGAACATCCCTCACTGTAACACTCTGATATATCCCACAACCATCACTGTAACACTATGATATACACCACACCCCTCATGTAAAAAAGATATACCCCACACCCCTCATTGTAATACTCTGATATATCCCACACACCTCTCTGTAACACTCTGATATATCCCACAGCCCTCACTGTAACACTCTGATATATCCCACACTCCTCACTGTAACACTCTGATATACACCACACCCCTCACTGTAACACTATGATATACACCACACCCCTCATGTAACACAGATATACCCCACACCCTTAACTGTAATACTCTGATATATCCCACAACCCTCACTGTAACACTCTGATATACCCCACTCCACTCACTGCAATACTCTGATATATCCCACACACCTCACTGAAACACTCTGATATACCCCACACCCCTCACTGTAACACTCTGCTATATCCCACACCCCTCAATATAACACTCTGATATACGACACACCCCTCACTGTAAAACTCTGATATACCCCACACCACTCACTGTAACACTCTGATATACCCCAAATCCTTCACTGAAACACTCAAATATACCCCACACCCCTCACTGTTACATTCTGATATACAGCACACCCCTCGCTGTAACTCTGATATATTCCAAAGCCCTCACAGCAACACTCAGATGTACCCCACACCCCTCACTGTAACACTCTGATATATCCCACACCCCTCACTGTAACACCCTGATATACCCCACACACCTCACTGTAACACTCAAATATACCCCACACCCCTCATTGTTACATTCTGATATATCCCACACTCCTCACTGTAACACTCTGATATACACCACACCCCTCACTGTAACACTATGATATACACCACACCCCTCATGTAACACAGATATACCCCACACCCTTAACTGTAATACTCTGATATATCCCACAACCCTCATTGTAACACTCTGATATACCCCACACCCCTCACTGTAACACTCTGATATATCCCACACTCCTCACTGTAACACTCTGATATAGTCCACACCCCTCACTGTAACACTCTGATATACTCCACACCCCTCACTGTAACACTCTGATATATCCAACACACCTCACTGTAACAGTCTGATCAACGCAACATCCCTTAAAATAACACTCTGATATACACAACACCCCTCACTGAAACTCTCTGATATACCCCACACCCCTCAAGGTAACACTCTGCTATATCCCACACCTCTCAATATTACACTCTGATATACGACACACCCGTCACTGTAAAACTCTGATATACCCCACACCACTCACTGTAACACTCTGATATACCCCAAATCCTTCACTGAAACACTCAAATATACCCCACACCCCTCACTGTTACATTCTGATATACAGCACACCCCTCGCTGTAACTCTGATATATTCCAAAGCCCTCACAGCAACACTCAGATGTACCCCACACCCCTCACTGTAACACTCTGATATATCCCACACCCCTCACTGTAACACTCTGATATACCCCACACACCTCACTGTAACATTCGAATATACCCCACACCCCTCACTGTTACATTCTGATATAAACCACACCCCTCAGTGAAACACACGAATATACCCCACACCCTTCACTGTTACATTCTGATATACACCACACCCCTCACTGTATCACTCTGATATATCCCACACTCCTCACTGTATCACTCTGATATATCCCACACGCCTCACTGTAACACTCAGATATACACCACACTCCTCACTGTAACACTCTGATATATCCCACACCCCTCTCTGTAAAACTCTGATATATCCCACACGCCTCACTTTAACACGCTGATATACCCCACAACTCTCACTGTAACACTCTGATATAACCCACACCCTTCACTGTAACACTCTGATATACCCCACACCTCTCACTGTAACACTCTGATATACCCAACACCCCTCACTGTAACACCCTGAGAAACCCCACACCTCTCACTGTAAAACTCTGGTATACCCCACACCCTTCACTGTAACACTCTGATATACCCCACACCCTTCACTGTAAAACTCCGATATACCCCACACCCCTCACTTTAACACTCTGATATATCCCACAACCGTCACTGTAACACTCTGATATACCCCACACACCTCACTGTAACACTCGAATATACCCCACACCCCTCACTGTTACATTCTGATATAAACCACACCCCTCAGTGAAACACACGAATATACCCCACACCCTTCACTGTTACATTCTGATATACACCACACCCCTCATTGTAACTCTGATATATTCCACACAGCTCACTGTAACACTCGGATCTACCCCACACCCCTCACTTTAACACTCGTATATACCCCACACCCCTCAATGTAGCATTCTGATATACACCACACCCCTCACTGCAACACTCTGATATACCGCACACCCCTCACTGTAACTTCTGATATACCCCACACCCCTCACTGTAACACTTGAAATACCCCACACATCTCACTGTAACATTCCGATGTAACCCACACCCCTCACTGTAACACTCTGATATATCCCACACCCCTCACTGTAACACTCTGATATACCCCACACCCCTCACTGTAACACTCTGATATATCCCACACCCCTCACAGTAACACTCTGATATACCCCACACCCCTCACTGTAACACTCTGATATATCCCACACCCCTCACAGTAACACTCTGATATATCCCACACCCCTCACTGTAACACTCTGATATATCCCACACCCCTCACTGTAACACTGATATACCCCACACCCCTCACTGTGACATTCAGATAGACCCCTCACCCCTCACTGTACCACTCTGATATATCCAACATCCCTCACTGTAACAGCCTGATCAACACATCATCCCTGACTTTAACACTCTCATATACCTTAAACCCATCACTGTAACCCTAGGATATATCCAACAACCCTCACTGTAACACTCTGATATATCCCACAACCCTCACTGTAACACTCTGATATACATCACACCCCTCACTGTAACACAGATATACCCCACACCCTTAACTGTAATACACTGATATATCCCACAAATCTCACTGTAACACTCAGATATATCCCACACCTCTCAGTATATCACTCTGGTATACCCCAGACACCTCAATGTAACACTCAGATATATCCCACACACCTCACTGTAACACTCTGTTATACCCCACAGCCCTCACTGTAACACTCTGATATATCCCATACCCCTCATTGTAACACTCTGATATATCCCACATCCCTCATTGTAACACTCTGATATACCCCACACACCTCACTGTAACACTCTGATATATCCCACACCCCTCAATGTAACACACTGATATATCCCACACACCTCACTGTAACACCCAGATATATCCCACAACCCTCACTGTAACACTCTGAAATAGCACATCACCCCTCACTTTAACACTCTGATATACTCCACATCCCTGACTGTAACACTCTGATATACTACACACCCCTCACTGTAACACTCTGATTTATCCAACACCCCTCACTGTAACACTCTGATAAACCCAACATCCCTTCCTGTAACACTCTGATAAACCCAACACCCCTCACTGTAACACTCTGATATATCCCACACCCCTCACTGTAACACTCTGATATATCCCACACCCCTCACTGTAACTAATGATATACCCCACACCCCTCACTGTAACACTTGAAATACCCCACACACCTCACTGTAACATTCTGATGTACCCCACACCACTCACTGTAACACTCTGATATATCCCACACCCCTCAATGTAAAACTCTGATATACCCCACAAAACCTGACTGTAACACTCTGATATATCCCACACCCCTCACTGTAACACTCTGATATATCTCAAACCCCTCACTGTAACACTGATATACCCCACACCCCTCACTGTAACATTCTGATATACCCCACACACCCTCACTGTAACATTCTGATATATCCCACACCCCTCACAGTAACACTGATATACCCCACACCCCTCACTGTAACATTCTGATAGACCCCACACCCATCACTGTACCACTCTGATATATCCAACATCCCTCACTGTAACAGCCTGATCAACACACCATCCCTTACTTTAACACTCTCATATACCTCAAAACCATCACTGTAACCCTAGGATATATCCAACACCCCTCACTGTAACACTCTGATATATCCCACAACCCTCACTGTAACACTCTGATATACATCACACCCCTAACTGTAACACAGATATACCCCACACCCTTAACTGTAATTCTCTGATATATCCCACAAATCTCACTGTAACACTCTGATATACCTCACATCCCTCAATGTAATACTCTGATATATACCACACCTCTTACTGTAACACTCTGATATACCCCACACACCTCACTGTAACACTCAGATAAATCCCACACACCTCACTGTAACACTCTGTTATACCCCACAGCCCACACTGTAACACTCTGATATATCCCACACCCCTCACTGTAACACACTGATATATCCCACACCCCTCACTGTAACACTCTGATATATCGCACACCCATCTCTTTAACACTCTGATATATCCCACACCCCTCACTGTAACACTCCGATATACCCCACACACCTCACTGTAACATTCTGATATATCCCCACACCCCTCACTGTAACACTCCGATATACCCCACACACCTCACTGTAACACTCTGATATATCCCACACCCCTCAATGTAACACTCTGATATATCCCACACACCTCACTGTCACACTCTGATATACCCCACACCCCTCAATGTAACACTCTGATATACCCAACACACCTCACTGTAACACCCAGATATATCCCACACCCCTCACTGTAACACTCTGATATACTGCACACCCCTCACTGTAACACTCTGATATACGCTCCACACTTCAGTGTAACACTCTGTTAACCCCCACCACTAACTGTAACACCCTGATATACCCCACACCCTTCACTGCAAAACTCTAATATATCCCACACACCTCACTGTAACAATCTGACATGCACCACATCCGTCGCTGTAACACTCTGTGATATCCAACACCCATCTCAGTAACACTCTGATATAAACGACACCCTTCACTTTAACACACTGATATGCCCACACCCATCACTGTAACACACTGATATACCCCACACCCCTAACTGTAACGCTCTGATATATACCACACCCCTCACTGTAACAGTCTGATATAACACACACTCTTCACTTTAACACACTGAGTTACCCACACCACAAACTGAAACACTTTGATATACCACAAACCTCTCACTGTAACACTCTGATATATACCACACCCCTCACTGTATCAATCTGATATATCACACACCCCTCACTGTAACACTCAGATATACACCAAACTCCTCACTCTAACACTCTGATATACCCCACAACCCTCACTGAAACACTCTGATATATACAACACCCCTCACTGTAACAGTCTGATAACTCCAAAACCCCTCACAGTAACACTCTGATATAACACACACCCTTCACTTTAACACACTGAGATACCCACACCACACACTGAAACACTCTGATATACCCCAAAACCCTCACTGTAACACTCTAAAATATTCCACACCCCTCACTGTATCACTCTGATATATCCCACACTCCTCACTGTATCACTCTGATATATCCCACACGCCTCACTGTAACACTCAGATATACACCACACTCCTCACTGTAACACTCTGATATATCCCACACCCCTCTCTGTAAAACTCTGATATATCCCACACGCCTCACTTTAACACGCTGATATACCCCACAACTCTCACTGTAACACTCTGATATAACCCACACCCTTCACTGTAACACTCTGATATACCCCACACCTCTCACTGTAACACTCTGATATACCCAACACCCCTCACTGTAACACCCTGAGAAACCCCACACCTCTCACTGTAAAACTCTGGTATACCCCACACCCTTCACTGTAACACTCTGATATACCCCACACCCTTCACTGTAAAACTCCGATATACCCCACACCCCTCACTTTAACACTCTGATATATCCCACACCTGTCACTGTAACACTCTGATATACCCCACACACCTCACTGTAACACTCGAATATACCCCACACCCCTCACTGTTACATTCTGATATAAACCACACCCCTCAGTGAAACACACGAATATACCCCACACCCTTCACTGTTACATTCTGATATACACCACACCCCTCATTGTAACTCTGATATATTCCACACCGCTCACTGTAACACTCGGATCTACCCCACACCCCTCACTTTAACACTCGTATATACCCCACACCCCTCAATGTAGCATTCTGATATACACCACACCCCTCACTGCAACACTCTGATATACCGCACACCCCTCACTGTAACTTCTGATATACCCCACACCCCTCACTGTAACACTTGAAATACCCCACACATCTCACTGTAACATTCCGATGTAACCCACACCCCTCACTGTAACACTCTGATATATCCCACACCCCTCACTGTAACACTCTGATATACCCCACACCCCTCATTGTAACACTCTGATATATCCCACACCCCTCACAGTAACACTCTGATATACCCCACACCCCTCACTGTAACACTCTGATATATCCCACACCCCTCACAGTAACACTCTGATATATCCCACACCCCTCACTGTAACACTCTGATATATCCCACACCCCTCACTGTAACACTGATATACCCCACACCCCTCACTGTGACATTCAGATAGACCCCTCACCCCTCACTGTACCACTCTGATATATCCAACATCCCTCACTGTAACAGCCTGATCAACACATCATCCCTGACTTTAACACTCTCATATACCTTAAACCCATCACTGTAACCCTAGGATATATCCAACAACCCTCACTGTAACACTCTGATATATCCCACAACCCTCACTGTAACACTCTGATATACATCACACCCCTAACTGTAACACAGATATACCCCACACCCTTAACTGTAATTCTCTGATATATCCCACAAATCTCACTGTAACACTCTGATATACCTCACATCCCTCAATGTAATACTCTGATATATACCACACCTCTTACTGTAACACTCTGATATACCCCACACACCTCACTGTAACACTCAGATAAATCCCACACACCTCACTGTAACACTCTGTTATACCCCACAGCCCACACTGTAACACTCTGATATATCCCACACCCCTCACTGTAACACACTGATATATCCCACACCCCTCACTGTAACACTCTGATATATCGCACACCCATCTCTTTAACACTCTGATATATCCCACACCCCTCACTGTAACACTCCGATATACCCCACACACCTCACTGTAACATTCTGATATATCCCCACACCCCTCACTGTAACACTCCGATATACCCCACACACCTCACTGTAACACTCAGATATATCCCACACCTCTCAGTATATCACTCTGGTATACCCCAGACACCTCAATGTAACACTCAGATATATCCCACGCACCTCACTGTAACACTCTGTTATACCCCACAGCCCTCACTGTAACACTCTGATATATCCCATACCCCTCATTGTAACACTCTGATATATCCCACATCCCTCATTGTAACACTCTGATATACCCCACACACCTCACTGTAACACTCTGATATATCCCACACCCCTCAATGTAACACACTGATATATCCCACACACCTCACTGTAACACCCAGATATATCCCACAACCCTCACTGTAACACTCTGAAATAGCACATCACCCCTCACTTTAACACTCTGATATACTCCACATCCCTGACTGTAACACTCTGATATACTACACACCCCTCACTGTAACACTCTGATTTATCCAACACCCCTCACTGTAACACTCTGATAAACCCAACATCCCTTCCTGTAACACTCTGATAAACCCAACACCCCTCACTGTAACACTCTGATATATCCCACACCCCTCACTGTAACACTCTGATATATCCCACACCCCTCACTGTAACTAATGATATACCCCACACCCCTCACTGTAACACTTGAAATACCCCACACACCTCACTGTAACATTCTGATGTACCCCACACCACTCACTGTAACACTCTGATATATCCCACACCCCTCAATGTAAAACTCTGATATACCCCACAAAACCTGACTGTAACACTCTGATATATCCCACACCCCTCACTGTAACACTCTGATATATCTCAAACCCCTCACTGTAACACTGATATACCCCACACCCCTCACTGTAACATTCTGATATACCCCACACACCCTCACTGTAACATTCTGATATATCCCACACCCCTCACAGTAACACTGATATACCCCACACCCCTCACTGTAACATTCTGATAGACCCCACACCCATCACTGTACCACTCTGATATATCCAACATCCCTCACTGTAACAGCCTGATCAACACACCATCCCTTACTTTAACACTCTCATATACCTCAAAACCATCACTGTAACCCTAGGATATATCCAACACCCCTCACTGTAACACTCTGATATATCCCACAACCCTCACTGTAACACTCTGATATACATCACACCCCTAACTGTAACACAGATATACCCCACACCCTTAACTGTAATTCTCTGATATATCCCACAAATCTCACTGTAAAACTCTGATATACCTCACATCCCTCAATGTAATACTCTGATATATACCACACCTCTCACTGTAACACTCTGATATACCCCACACACCTCACTGTAACACTCAGATAAATCCCACACACCTCACTGTAACACTCTGTTATACCCCACAGCCCACACTGTAACACTCTGATATATCCCACACCCCTCACTGTAACACACTGATATATCCCACACCCCTCACTGTAACACTCTGATATATCGCACACCCATCTCTTTAACACTCTGATATATCCCACACCCCTCACTGTAACACTCCGATATACCCCACACACCTCACTGTAACATTCTGATATATCCCCACACCCCTCACTGTAACACTCCGATATACCCCACACACCTCACTGTAACACTCTGATATATCCCACACCCCTCAATGTAACACTCTGATATATCCCACACACCTCACTGTCACACTCTGATATACCCCACACCCCTCAATGTAACACTCTGATATACCCAACACACCTCACTGTAACACCCAGATATATCCCACACCCCTCACTGTAACACTCTGATATACTGCACACCCCTCACTGTAACACTCTGATATACGCTCCACACTTCAGTGTAACACTCTGTTAACCCCCACCACTAACTGTAACACCCTGATATACCCCACACCCTTCACTGCAAAACTCTAATATATCCCACACACCTCACTGTAACAATCTGACATACACCACATCCGTCGCTGTAACACTCTGTGATATCCAACACCCATCTCAGTAACACTCTGATATAAACGACACCCTTCACTTTAACACACTGATATGCCCACACCCATCACTGTAACACTCTGATTTATCCCACACCCCTCACTGTAACACACTGATATACCCCACACCCCTAACTGTAACGCTCTGATATATACCACACCCCTCACTGTAACAGTCTGATATAACACACACTCTTCACTTTAACACACTGAGTTACCCACACCACAAACTGAAACACTTTGATATACCACAAACCTCTCACTGTAACACTCTGATATATACCACACCCCTCACTGTATCAATCTGATATATCACACACCCCTCACTGTAACACTCAGATATACACCAAACTCCTCACTCTAACACTCTGATATACCCCACAACCCTCACTGAAACACTCTGATATATACAACACCCCTCACTGTAACAGTCTGATAAATCCAAAACCCCTCACAGTAACACTCTGATATAACACACACCCTTCACTTTAACACACTGAGATACCCACACCACACACTGAAACACTCTGATATACCCCAAAACCCTCACTGTAACACTCTAAAATATTCCACACCCCTCACTGTATCACTCTGATATATCCCACACTCCTCACTGTATCACTCTGATATATCCCACACGCCTCACTGTAACACTCAGATATACACCACACTCCTCACTGTAACACTCTGATATATCCCACACCCCTCTCTGTAAAACTCTGATATATCCCACACGCCTCACTTTAACACGCTGATATACCCCACAACTCTCACTGTAACACTCTGATATAACCCACACCCTTCACTGTAACACTCTGATATACCCCACACCTCTCACTGTAACACTCTGATATACCCAACACCCCTCACTGTAACACCCTGAGAAACCCCACACCTCTCACTGTAAAACTCTGGTATACCCCACACCCTTCACTGTAACACTCTGATATACCCCACACCCTTCACTGTAAAACTCCGATATACCCCACACCCCTCACTTTAACACTCTGATATATCCCACACCCGTCACTGTAACACTCTTATATACCTCACACCACTAACTGTAACATACTCTTATACCCCACACCCCTCACTGTAACTCTCTGATATATCCCACATGACTCACTTTAACACTAAAATATCCGTCACAACTCACTGTAACAATCTGACATACACCACATCCGCCGCTATAATTCTCTGAGATATCCAACACCCATCACAGTAACACACTGATATACCCCACACCCCTCACTGTAACACTCTGATATATCCCACACGTCCCACTGTAACACTCTGATATACCCCACAACCCTCACTGTAACACCCTGATATACCCCACAACCCTCACTGTAACACCCTGATATACCCCACACCCCTCACTGTAACACTCTGATATATACCACACCCCTCACTGTATCAATCTGATATATCACACAGCCCTCGCTGTAACACTCAGATATACACCAAACCCCTCACTCTAACACTCTGATATACCCCACCCCCCTCACTGAAACACTCTGATGTATACCACAACCCACACTGTAACAGTCTGATAAATCCAAAACCGCTCACAGTAACACTCTGATATAACACACACCCTTCACTTTAACACACTGAGTTACCCACACCACACACTGAAACACTCTGATATACCAGAAACCCCTCACTGTAACACACTAAAATATTCCACACCCCTCACTGTATCACTCTGATATATCCCACATTCCTCACTGTAACACTCTGAGATATCCAACATCCTTCACAGTAACACTCTGATATAACTCACACCCATCACTGTAACAAACTGATATACACACACCCCTCACTGTAACACTCTGAGATTTCCAACATCCTTCACAGTAACACTCTGATATAACCCACACCCATCACTGTAACAAACTGATATACACACACCCCTCACTGTAACACTGATATATCTCACAACCCTCACTGTGACACTCAGATATACACCACAGTCCTCACTGTAACACTCTGATATACCCCACACCCCTCACTGTAACACTCTGAGATATCCAACATCCTTCACAGTAACACTCTGATATAACCCACACCCATCACTGTAACAAACTGATATAAACACACCCCTCACTGTAACACTCTGATATTCCCCACACCCCTCACTGTCACACTCTAATATATTCCAAAACTCTCACTGTAACACTCTGATATATCCCACACCCCTCACTGTAACACTCAGATATACACCACACTCTTCACTGTAACACTCTGATATATCACACACACCCCTCACTGTAACACTCTGATATACCCCACACCCCTCACTGTAACACTCTGATATACCCCACACCCCTCACTGTAACACTCTGATATATCACACACACCCCTCACTGTAACACACTGATATGCCCCACACCCCTCAGGGTAACACGGTGATATACCCCACACCCCTCACTGTAACTCTCTGATATACCTCACACCACTCAATGTAACACCCTGATATACCCCACACCCCTCACTGTAACACTCTGATATATCCCCACCCCTCACTGCAACAATCTGATATACCCCACACCCCTCAGTTGAAAACTCTGAGAAATGCCACACCCCTCACTGTAACACTCTGATTTATCATACACCCCTCTCTGTAATACTCTGACATATCCCACACCCCTCACTGTAACACTCTGATATAACCCACAACCCTCACTGTAACACTCTGATATACCCCACACCCCTCACTGTAACACTCTGATTTATCCTACACCCCTCTCTGTAACACTCTGATATATCCCACACCCCTCACTGTAACACTCTGATATACCCCTCAACCCTCACTGTAACACTCTGATATACCCCACACCCCTCATTGTAACACTCTGATATACCCCACACGCCTCACTTTAACACGCTGATATACCCCACAACTCTCACTGTAACAGTCTGATATAACCCACACCCTTCACTGTAACACTCTGATATACCCCACACTTCTCACTGTAACACTCTGATATACCCAACACCCCTCACTGTAACACCCTGAAATACCCCACACCTCTCACTGTAAAACTCTGATATACCCCACACCCATCACTGTAACACTCTGATATACCCCACACCCCTCATTATAACACTCTGATATATCCCACACCCCTCACTGTAACACTCTGATATACCCCACACCCTTCACTGTAAAACTCCGATATACCCCACACCCCTCACTTTAACACTCTGATATATCCCACACCCGTCACTGTAACACTCCGATATACCCCACACCGTTCACTGTAACACACTGATATACCCACACCACTAACTGTAACACACTCTTATACCCCACACCCCTCACTGTAACTCTCTGATATATCCCACACGACTCACTTTAACTCTAAAATATCCCTCACACCTCACTGTAACAATCTGACATACACCACATCCGTCCCTGTAATTCTCTGAGATATCCAACACCCATCACAGTAACACTCTGATATACCCCACACCCCTCGCTGTAACACTCTGATATAACCGAGACCCCTCACTGTAACACTCAGATATACACCACACTCCTCACTGTAACACTCTGATATACACCACACCCCTCACTGTAACACTCTGATATACCCCACACCCCTAACATTAATGCTCTGATATATACCACACACCTCACTGTAACAGTCTGATATATACAAAAACCCCTACACAGTAACACTCTGATATAACACACAGCCTTCAATTTAATACACTGAGTTACCCACACCACACATTGAAACAATCTGATATACCCCAAATCCCTCACTGTAACACTCTAAAATATTACACACCGCTCACTGTATCACTCTGATATATCCCACACTCCTCACTGTAACACTCTGATATATCCCACACCCCTCACAGTAACACTCAGATATACACCACACTCCTCACTGTAACACAATGATATACCCCACACCCCTCACTGTAACACTCTGAGATATCCAACACCCTTCACAGTAACACTCTGATAAAACCCACACCCATCACTGTAACAAACTGATATACCCACAACCCTCACTGTAGCACTCTGATATTCCCCCGATCCCTCACTATCACACTCTAGTATATTCCAAAACTCACTCTGTAACACTCTGATATATCCCACACCCCTCACTGTAACACTCAGATATACACCACACTCTTCACTGTAACACTCTGATATACCCCACACCCCTCACAGTAACACTTTGATATATCACACACACCCCTCACTGTAACACACTGATATACCCCACACCCCTCAGGGTAACACTGTGATATACCACACACCCCTCACTGTAACTCTCTGATATAACCCACACCACTCACTCTAACACCCTGATATACCCCACAACCCTCACTGTAACACTCTGATATATCCCACACGACTCACTTTAACTCTAATATATCCCCCACACCTCACTGTAACAATCTGACATACACCACATCCGTCGCTGTAATTCTCTGAGGTATCCAACACCCATCACAGTAACACTCTGATATACACCACACCCCTCACCGTAACACTATGATATAACCGAGACCCCTCACTGTAACACTCAGATTTACACCACACTCCTCACTGTAACACTCTGATATACCCCTCACCCCTCACTGTAACACTCAGATATACCCCACACCACTAACTGTAACGCTCTGATATATACCTCACCCCTCACTGTAACAGTCTGATATATCCAAAACCCCTCACAGTAACACTCTGATATAACACACACCCTTCACTTTAAAACACTGAGTTACCCACACAACACACTGAAACACTCTGATATACCCCAAACCCCTCACTGTAACACTCTAAAATATTCCACACTCCTGACTGTATCACTCTGATATATCCCACACCCCTCACTGTAACACTCAGATATACACCACACTCCTCACTGTAACACTCTGATATACCCCACACCCTTCACTGTAACACTCTGATATACCCCACACCCTTCACTGTTACACTCTGATATACCCCACACCCGTCACTGTAACACTCTGAAATATCCCAAACCCGTCACTGTAACACTCTGATATACCCCACACCGTTCACTGTAACACACTGATATACCCACACCACTAACTGTAACACACTCTTATACCCCACACCCCTCACTTTAACTCTCTGATATATCCCACACGAATCACTTTAACTCTAATATATCCCACACACCTCACTGTAACAATCTGACATACACCACATCCGTCGCTGTAATTCTCTGAGATATCCAACACCCATCACAGTAACACTCTGATATACCCCACACCCCTCACTGTAATACTCTGATATAACCGAGACACATACTGTAACACTCAGATATACACCAAACTCCTCACTGTAACCCTCTGATGTACCCCACACCCCTCACTGTAACACTCTGATATACCCCACACCGCTAACTGTAACGCTCTGATATATACCACACCCCTCACTGTAACAGTATGATATATCCCACACCCCTCACTGTAACACTCTAATATATTCCAAAACTCACACTGTAACACTCTGATATATCCCACACCCCTCACTGTAACACTCAGATATACACCACACTCTTTACTGTAACACACTGATATACCTCACACCCCTCACTGTAACACTCTGATATATCACACACACACCTCACTGTAACACACTGATATACCCCACACCCCTCAGGGTAACACTGTGATATACCCCACACCCCTCACTGTAACTCTTTGATATACCCCACTCCACTCACTGTAACACCCTGATATACCCCACACCCCTCACTGTAACACTCTGATATATCCCCACTCCTCACTGTAACTCTCTGATATACAAAACACCCCTCACTGTAACACTCAGATATTTCCCACACCCCTCACTGTAACACTCTGATATATCCCGCACCCCTCACTGTAACACTCTGATTTATCCTCACCCCTCACTGTAACACTCTGATATATCCCACACCCCTCTCTGTAACAATCTGATATACCCCACACGCCTCACTGTAACACGCTGATATACCCCACAACTCTCACTGTAACACTCTGATTTACCCCACACCCCTCACTGTAACATGCTGATATACCCCACAACTCTCACTGTAACACTCTGATATACCTCACACCCTTCACTGTAACACTCTGATATACCCCACACCTCTCACTGTAACACCCTGATATACCCAACACCCCTCAGTGTAACACCCTGATATACCCCACACCTCTCACTGTAAAACTCTGCTATGCCCCACACCCTTCACTGTAACACTCCGATATACCCCACACCCTAAAATGTAACACTCCGATATACTCCACACCCCTCACTGTAACACTCTGAAATACCCCACACCGTTCACTGTAACACACTGATATACCCACACCACTAACTGTAACACACTCTTATACCCCACACCCCTCACTGTAACTCTCTGATATATCCCACACGACTCACTTTAACTCTAATATATCCCACACACATCAATGTAACAATCTGACAAACACCACATCCGTCGCTGTAATTCTCTGAGATATCCAACACCCATCACAGTAACACTGTGATATACCCCACACTCCTCACTGTACCACTCTGATATAACCGACACCCTTCACTTTAAAAAACTGATATACACACACCGCTCACTGTAACACTCTGATATATCCCAAATCCCTCACTGTAACACTCTGTTATATCCCACACGCCTCACTGTAACACTCTGATATATCCCACACCCCTCACTGTAACACTCTGATATATCCGACACCCCTCACTGTAACACTCTGATATAACCCACACCCCTCACTGTAACACTCTAATGAATCCCACACCCCTCACTGTAACACTCTGATATATCCCACACCCCTCACTGTAACACTCTGATATACCCACACCCCTCACCGTAACACTCTGATATATCCCACACCCCTCACTATAACACTCTGATATATCCCACACAGCTCACTGTAACACTCTGATATATCCAAAACCCCTCACTTTAACATTCTGATATTAACGACACCCTTCACATTAACACACTGATATACCCACACCCCTCACTTTAACACTCTGATATACCCCAAAACTCTCACTGTAACACTCTGATATATCCCGCACCCCTCAATGTAACACTCTGATATATCCCACACCCTTCATTGTAACTCTCTGATATACCCCACACAGTTCACTGTAACACACTGATATACCCACACCCCTAACTGTAACACTCTGAAAAATCCAAAACCCCTCACTGTAACACTCTAAAATATTCCACACCCTTCACTGTATCACTCTGATATATCCCACACCCCTCACTGTAACACTCTGATATACCCAACACCCCTCACTGTAACACTCTGATATACCCCACACCTCTCACTGTAAAATTCTGATATATCCCACAACCTTCACTGTAACACACTTATATACCCCACAACCTTCACTGTAACACTCCGATAGACCCCACACCCCTCACTGTAACACTCTGATATATCCCACAACCCTCACTGTAACATTCTGATATACCCCACACCCTTCAATGTAACGCTTTGATATACCCCACACCCCTCACTGTAACACTCTGATATACACACCCCTCACTGTAACACTCTGATATACCCACCCCTCACTGTAACACTCTGATATATCCCTCACTCCTCACTGTAACACTCTGAAATATTCCACATCCCTCACTGTAACACTCTGTTATACCCACCCCTCACTGTAACACTCTGATAAATCCCTCACCCCTCACTGTAACACTCTGAAATATCCCACACCATGCATTGTGACACCATGTTATATCCCACTCCCCTCAATGTAACACACAGATATACACCGCACCCCTCACTGTAACACGCTTATATTTATCTCACACCCCTCACTGTAACACTCTGATATACCCCACACCCCTCCCAGTAACACTCTGATATATCCCACTACTCTCACTGTAACACTCTGATATTCCCCACACCCCTCACTGTAACACTCTGATATACCCCACACACCTCACTGTAACAGTCTAATATATCCCATACCCCTCCGTGTAACACACTGATATACCACAAAATCCTCATTGCAACACACTGATATACCCACACCCCTCACTGTAAAACTCTGATATACCCCAAACACCACACTGTAACACTCCGATATATCCCACACCCATCACTGTAACACACTGATATATCCACTCCCCTCACTGTAACACTCTGATATACCCCACACCCCTCACTGGAACGCTGTGATATACCCCATACCCTTCACTGTAAAACTCTGATATAACCCACACCCCTCACTTTAACACTCTGATATATCCCACAACCCTTACTGTAACACTCTGATATATCCCACACCCATCACTGTAACACACTGATATATCCACTCCCCTCACTGTAACACTCTGATATACCCCACACCCCTCACTGTAACACTCTGATATATCCCACACTCTTCAATGTAACACGCTGATATATCACAAACACCTCACTGTAACACTCAGATATACACCACACTCCTCAATGTAACACTCTGATATACCCCACACCCCTCACTGTAACACTCTGATATATCACACACACCTCACTGTAACACTCTGATCAACCCCACACCCCTCACTGTAACACACTGATATACCCCACACCCCTCACTGTAACAATCTGATATATCACACACACCCCTCACTGTAACACACTGATATACCCCACACCCCTCACTGTAACAGTCTGATATACCACACACACCCCTCACATTCACAATCTGGTATACCCCACACCCCTCACTTTAACTCTGATGTATCCAACACACCTCACTCTAACACTCTGAGGTATCTCACACAACTCACAGTAACAGTCTGATATAACCCACCAACCCTTACTGTAACACTCTGATATATCTCACACCCCTCAATTTAACACTCTGCTATATACCACATCCCTCATTGTAACACTCTGATAGATCCCACACCTTCACTGTAACACTCTAATATTCTCCACACGTCTCACTGTAACAATCTGATATACACCACACCCCTCAATATAACACTCTGTTATACCCCACACTCCTCACTCTAACACTCTGATATATCCCACAACCCTCATTGTAACACTCTGATATACCCCACACACCTCAGTGTAACATACTTATCTATCGCACACACCTCACTGTAAAACTTGAAAAACCCCACACTCTTTACTGTAACACTCTGATATACCCCACACCCCTCACTTTAACACTCCGATATATCCCAAACCCCTCACTATAACACTCTGATATATCCCACACCCCTCACTGTAACACTCTGATATACGCCCCACCCCTCACTGTAACACTCTGTTAACCCCCACCACTAACTGTAAAACTGATACATCCCACATCCCTCACTGTAACATTCTGATATACCGCAGACGCTTCACTTTAACCTTCTGATCCAACCCACACCCCTGAAAGTAACACTCTGATATACGCCACAAACATCACAGTAACACGCTGATATACCGGTCACCCCACACTTCAACCATCCGATATACCATCAATGTAACACGCATATATTTACCTCACACCCCTCGCTGTAACACTCTGATATACCCCACACCGCTCACTGTAACACACTGATATAACCCACACCCCACACTGTTACACTCTGATATACCCCACACCCCTCACTGTAACACTCTGATATATCCTACACCCCTCACTGTAACTCTCTGATATATCCCACACCCCTCACAGTAACACACTGATATACCCCACACCACTCACTGTAACATTCTTATTATATCCCACAACCCTCACAGTAACACTCTGATATACCCCACAGCCCTCATTTTAACTCTGATATATCCCACACACCTCACTGTAACACTCTGATATAACCCACACCCTTCACTTTAACACACTGATACACACACACACCTCAAAGTAACACTCTGATATACTCCACACCCCTCAATCTAACACTCTAAAATATTCCACACCCCTCACTGTAACACTCTGATATATCCCACACCCCTCACTGTAACACTAATATATACACCACACTCCTCAATGTAAAAGTCTGACATAACCCACATGCTTCACTGTAACGCTCTGATATACCCCACCCCCCTCACTGTAACACTCTGATATATCCCACAACCCTCACTGTAACACTCTGATATATCCCACACCCCTCACTGTAACACTCTGATATACCCCACTCCCTTCACTGTAACGCTCTGATATACCCCACACCCCTCACTGTAACACACTGATATACCCCACTCCTTTCACTGTAACACTCTGATATACTCCACTCCCTTCACTGTAACACTCTGACATACCCCACACCCCTCACTGTAACACACTGATATACCCAACTCCCTTCACTGTAACACTCTGATATATCCCACACCCCTCACTGTAACACTCTGATATACCCCACAAGCTTCACTGTAACGCATTGATATACCCCAAAACTCTCACTGTAACACTCTGATATACCCCACACACCTCACTGTAACACACTGATATACCTCAGACCCCTCACTGTAACACTCTGATATATCCCACAACCCTCACTGTAACACTCTGGTATATCCCACAACCATCACAGTAACAGTCTGATATACACCACACCCCTCACATTAACTCTGATATATCCCACGCACCTCACTGTAACACTCTGACATACACCACATTGGTCGCTGTAACACTCTGGTATATCCCACAACCCTCACAGTAACACTCTGATATACCCCACACCCCTCACTTTAACTCTGATATATCCCACACACCTCACTGTAACACTCTGATATAACCCACGCCCTTCACTTGAACACACATATACACACACACCTCAAAGTAACACTCTGATATACTCCACACCCCTCAATCTAACACTCTAAAATATTCCACACCCCTCACTGTAACACTCTGATATATCCCACACCCCTCACTGTAACACTAATATATACACCACACTCCTCAATGTAACACTCTGATATAACCCACATGCTTCACTGTAACGCTCTGATATACCCCACACCCCTCACTGTAACACTCTGATATATCCCACAACCCTCACTGTAACACTCTGATATACCCCACTCCCTTCACTGTAACGCTCTGATATACCCCACAGCCCTCACTGTAACACACTGATATACCCCACTCCTTTCACTGTAACACTCTGATATACCCCACTCCCTTCACTGTAACACTCTGATATACCCCACACCCCTCACTGTAACACACTGATATACCCAACTCCCTTCACTGTAACACTCTGATATATCCCACACCCCTCACTGTAACACTCTGATATACCCCACTCCCTTCACTGTAACACTCCATTATACCCACCGCTCACTGTAACACTCTGATATACGCACCCCTCACTGTAACACTCTGATATATCCCACACCCCTCACTGTAACACTCTGATATACCCCACAAGCTTCACTGTAACGCACTGATATACACACACCCCTCACTGTAACAATCTGATATACCCCAAAACTCTCACTGTAACACTCTGATATACCCCACACACCTCACTGTAACACACTGATTTACCCCACACCCCTCACTGTAACACTCTGATATATCCCACAACCCTCACTGTAACACTCTGGTATATCCCACAACCATCACAGTAACAGTCTGATATACACCACACCCCTCACATTAACTCTGATATATCCCACACACCTCACTGTAACACTCTGACATACACCACATTGGTCGCTGTAACACTCTGGTATATCCCACAACCCTCACAGTAACACTCTGATATACCCCACACCGCTCACTTTAACTCTTATATATCACACACACCTCACAGTAACACTCTGATGTACAGCACAACCTTCACTGTGACACACTGATATAAACTCACCCCTCACTGTAACAGTCTGATATACCCCACAACCCTCACTGTAACACTCTGATATATCCCACACCCCTCACAGTAACACTCAGATATACACCACACTGCTCAATGTAACACTCTGATATACCGCACACCCCTCACTGTAAGAGTCTGATTTTTCCCACAACAATCACTGTAACAATCTGATTAACCCCTCACTGTAACACTCTGATATACCCCACACTCCTCAGTGTAACAATCTGATATATCACACACACTTCTCACTGTAAAACTCTGATATACCCCACAACCCTCACAGTAACAATCTGATATAACGCACACCCCTCACTTTAACTCTGATATATACCACACACCTCACTGTAACAATCTGATAGATCCCACACCCCTCACTGTAACACTGTATACACCACACCCCTCAATATAACATTCTGATATATACAACACCCCTCATTTTAATACTCTGATATACCCCACACCCCTCAGTGTAACATACTTATCTATCACACACACCTCACTGTAAAACTTGAAAAACCCCATATCCTTTACTGTAACAATCTGATATATCCCACACCCCTCACTGTAAAACACCCATATATCACACACCCCTCACTGTAAAACTCTGATATATCCTACAACCCTCACTGTAACACTCTGATATAACCCCCACCCCTCAGTGTAACACTCTGATATACCCCACACCCCTCAATGTAACACTCCGATATACCCCACACCCCTCATGTAACACTCTGATATACCCCACACCACTGACTATAACACTCTTATGTACTCCACACCCCTCACTGTAACAATCTCTTATATCCAACACGCCTCAACGTAACACTCTGATATATCCCACACACTTCACACTAACACTCTGATATACCCCACACCCCTAACTGTACACTCTAATATCCCCCAAAAATCACAGTAAGACTCTGATATATCCCACACACCTCACTTTAACACCCTGATATACCCCACACACCTCACAGTAACCATCTGATATACCCCAACCCCTCACTGTAACACTCTGATATATCCCACACCCCTCACTGTAACACTCTGATATACCCCACTCCCCTCACTGTAACACTCTGATATACCCCACACACCTCACTGTAACACTCTGATATTCTCCAACGCCTCACTGTAACACTCTGATATACCCCACACCCCTCACTGTAACTCTCTGATATATCCCACACCCCTCACTGTAACACTCTGATATATCTCACACCCCTCTCTGTAACACTCTGATATACCCCACACAACTCACTGTAACACTCTGATATATCCCACACACCTCACTGTAACACTCTGATATATCCCACAAACCTCACTGCAACACTCTGATATATCCAACACCCCTCAACGTAACACTCTGATATATCCCACACACTTCACAATAACAATCTGATATACCCCAAACCCCTCACTGTACACTCTAATATCCTCCACATCACTCACAGTAACATTCTGATATATCCCACACCCCTCACTGTAACACTCTGATATATCCCACACCCCTCACAGTCACACACTGATATATCCCACACCCCTCACTGTAACGCTCTGATATACGCCACACCCCTCACTGTAACACTCTGATATACACCACACCGCTCACTGTAACACTCTGATGTACCCCACACCCCTCACTGTAACGCATTGATATACCCACACCCCTCACTGTAACACTCTAATATAACCCACAACCCTCACTGTAACACTCAGCTATATCCCACGCCCATCATTATAACAAACTGATATATCCCACAACCATCACTGTAACACTTTAATATCCCCCACATCCCTCACTGTAACACTCTGATATACCCCACACCCCTCAGTGTAACACTCTGATATAAACCACAACCCTCAATGTAACAATCAGATATATCCCACACCCCTGATTGCAACACACTGATATAACCCAAACCCCTCACTGTAACAATCTGACATACCCCACACCACTGACCGTAACACTCTTATGTACGCCACATTCCTCACTGTAACACTCCGTTATATGACACATCCCTCAAAATAACACTCTGTTATTCCCCACAACCCTCACTGTAACACTCTGATATACACCTGACCGGTCACTGTAACACTCTGATATATCCCACACCCCTCACTGTAACACTTAGATATACACCACACACCTCACTGTAACACTCTGATATATCCCTCACCCCTCACTCTAACAATCTGATATACCCCACACCCCTCACTGTAACACTCGAATATACCCCACACCTCTCACTATAACACTCTGATATACCCCACATCCCTCACTGTAACACTCTGATATACCCCACACCCCTCACTGTAACAATCTAATATACCCCACACCTCTCACTGTAACAGTCTTATATACCCCACACCTCTCACTGTCACACTCTGATTTATCCAACACCCCTAACTGTAACACTGCGATATACCTCACACCTCGCACTGTAACACTCTGATATACCCGCCACACCTCACTGTAACACTCTGATATACCCCACACCCCAAACTGTAACACTCTGATATATCGCTCACACTTCACTCTAACACTCTGATGTACCCCACACCTCTCACTGTAACACTCTGATATACCCCACACCACTGACTATAACACTCTTATGTACTCCACACCCCTCACTGTAACAATCTCTTATATCCAACACGCCTCAACGTAACACTCTGATATATCCCACACACTTCACACTAACACTCTGATATACCCCACACCCCTAACTGTACACTCTGATATATCGCTCACACTTCACACTAACACTCTGATATACACCACACCCCTCACTGTACACTCTAATATCCCCCACATCACTCACAGTAACACTCTGATATATCCCACACCCCTCCCTGTAACACTCTGATATAACCCACACACCTCATTGTAACACTCTGATATACCCCAAACACCTCACTGTAACACTCTGATATTCCCCAACGCCTCACTGTAACACTCTGTTATACCCCACACACCTCACAGTAACACACTGATATATCCCACACCCCACATTGTAACACTCTGATATATCCCACACCCCTCTCTGTAAGACACTTAAATATCCCACACAACTCACTGTAACACTCTGATATACACCACACCTCTCACTGTAACACTCTGATATATCCCACACCCTTGATTGCAACACACTGATATACCCCAAACCCCTCACTGTAACACTCTGACATACCCCACACCCCTCACTGTTACACTCTGATATACCCCAAACTCCTCACTGTAACACTCTGATATATCCCACACCCCTCACTGTAACACTCAGATATACACCACACACCTCACTGTAACACTCTGAAAAATCCCACACCCCTCACTTTAACACTCAGATATACACCACACACCTCACTGTAACACTCTGTTATACCCCACACCCCTCACTGTAACACTCTGATATATCCCACACCCCTCACTGTAACACTCTGATATACCCCCACTTCTAACTGTAACACTCTGATATATCCCACACCCCTCACTATAACGCTCTGATATACCCCACACCCCTCACTGTAACACTGTGATATATCCCTCACCCCTCACTCTAACAATCTGATAACCCCACACCCCTCACTGTAACACTCGAATATACCCCACACCTCTCACTATAACACTCTGATATATCCCACATCCCTCACTGTAACACTCTGTTATACCCCAGGCACCTCACTGTAACACTCTAATATACCCCAAACCTCTCACTGTAACAGTCTTATATACCCCACACCTCTCACTGTCACACTCTGATTTATCCCACACCTTTCATTGTAACACTCTAATATCCCCCACATCCTTCACTGTAACACTCTGATATACCCAACACACCTCAGTGTAACACTCTGATATACACCACACCCCTCAATGTAACACTCTGATATACCCCACACCCCTGATTGTAACACTCTGATATACCCCTCAACCCTCACTGTAACACACTGACATACCCCACACCCCGCACTGTAACACTCTGATATACTTCACACCCCTCACTCTAACACTCTGTTGTACCCCACACCTCTCACTGTAACACTCTGATATAAACCACACCCCTCACTGTAACACTCTGATATATCCCACACCTCTCACTGTAACATTCTATTATACCCCATACACCTCACTGTCACACTCTGATATATCCCACACCCCTCACTGTAACACTCTGATATATCCCAAACCTCACAATGTAACACTCTGATATATCCCACACCCCTCACTCTAACACTCTGATATATCCCACACCCCACACTGTAACACACTGATATACAACTGACCGGTCACTGTAACACTCTGATATACCTCACACCCCTCACTGTAACACTCTGATATATCCCACACCCCTCACTGTAACACTCTGATATATCCCTCAGCCCTCACTCTAACACTCTGATATACCCCACACCCCTCACTGTAACACTCGAATATACCCCACACCTCTCTCTATAACACTCTGATATACACCACATCCCTCACTGTAACACTCTGATATACCCCACACACCTCACTGTAACACTCTGATATACCCCACACCCCACACTGTAACACTCTGATATATCCCTCACACCTCACACTAACACTCTGATATACCCCACAGCCCTCACTGTACACTCTAATATCCCCCACATCACTCACAGTAACACTCTGATATATCCCACACCCCTCAATGTAACACTCTGATATACACCACACCCCTCACTGTAACACTCTGATATATCCCACAACCCTCACTGTAACACTCTGATATACCCCACACCCCTCAATGTAACGCTTTGATATACCCCACACCCCTCACTGTAACACTCTGATATACCCCACACACCTCACTGTAACACTCTGATATACCCCTCACACCTCACTGTAACACTCTGATATATCCCACACCCCTCACTGTAACACTCTGATATACCCCACACCCCTCACTGTAACACTCTGATATACCCCACACACCTCACTGTAACACTCTGATATACCCCTCACACCTCACTGTAACACTCTGATATATCCCACACACCTCACTGTAACACTCTAATATACCCCACACCCCTCACTGTAACACTCTGATATACCCCACACACCTCACTGTAACACTCTGATATTCCCCAACCCCTCACTGTAACACTCTGATATATCCCACACCCCTCACTGTAACACTCTGATATATCCCACACCCCTCTCTGTAAGACACTTATATATCCCACACACCTCACAGTAACACTCTGATATACCCCACACCCCTCACTGTAACACTCTGATATACCCCACACCCCTGATTATAACACTCTGATATACCCCACACCCCTCACTGTAACACACTGACATACCCCACACCCCGCACTGTAACACTCTGATATACCCCACACACCTCAGTGTAACACTCTGATATACACCACACCCCTCAATGTAACACTCTGATATACCCCACACCCCTGATTGTAACACTCTGATATACCCCACACCCCTCACTGTAACACACTGACATACCCCACACCTCTCACCTTAACACTCTGATATACCCCACACCTCTCACTGTAACATTCTGATATACCCCATACACCTCACTGTAACACTCTGATATATCCCCCAATCCTCAATGTAACACTCTGATATATCCCACACCCCTCACTGTAACACTCTGATATATCCCACACACCTCACTGTAACACTCTGTTATACCCCACACCCCTCACTGCAACACTCTGAGTTATCCCACACCCCTCACTGTAACACTCTGAGTTATCCCACACCCCTCACTGTAACACACTGATGTATCCCACACCCCACACTGTAACACTCTGATATATCCCACACCCCACACTGTAACAATCTGATATATCCCACACACCTCACTGTAACACTCTGATATATCCCACATCCCACACTGTAACACTCTGATATATCCCACACACCTCGCTGTAACACTCTGATATATCCCACACCCCACACTGTAACACTCTGATATATCCCACACACCTCACTGTAACTCTCTGATATATCCCACACCCCACACTGTAACACTCTGATATATCCCACACCCCACACTGTAACACTCTGATATATCCCACACACCTCACTGTAACACTCTGATATATCCCACACCCCACACTGTAACACTCTGATATATCCCACACACCTCACTGTAACACTCTGTTATACCCCACACCCCTCACTGCAACACTGTGATATATCCCTCACCCCTCACTCTAACAATCTGATAACCCCACACCCCTCACTGTAACAGTCGAATATACCCCACACCTCTCACTATAACACTCTGATATATCCCACATCCCTCACTGTAACACTCTGTTATACCCCAGGCACCTCACTGTAACACTCTAATATACCCCAAACCTCTCACTGTAACAATCTTATATACCCCACACCTCTCACTGTCACACTCTGATTTATCCCACACCTTTCATTGTAACACTCTAATATCCCCCACATCCTTCACTGTAACACTCTGATATACCCAACACACCTCAGTGTAACACTCTGATATACACCACACCCCTCAATGTAACACTCTGATATACCCCACACCCCTGATTGTAACACTCTGATATACCCCTCAACCCTCACTGTAACACACTGACATACCCCACACCCCGCACTGTAACACTCTGATATACTTCACACCCCTCACTCTAACACTCTGTTGTACCCCACACCTCTCACTGTAACACTCTGATATAAACCACACCCCTCACTGTCACACTCTGATATATCCCACACCCCTCACTGTAACACTCTGATATATCCCAAACCTCACAATGTAACACTCTGATATATCCCACACCCCTCACTCTAACACTCTGATATATCCCACACCCCACACTGTAACACACTGATATACAACTGACCGGTCACTGTAACACTCTGATATACCTCACACCCCTCACTGTAACACTCAGATATATCCCACACCCCTCACTGTAACACTCTGATATATCCCTCAGCCCTCACTCTAACACTCTGATATACCCCACACCCCTCACTGTAACACTCGAATATACCCCACACCTCTCACTATAACACTCTGATATACACCACATCCCTCACTGTAACACTCTGATATACCCCACACACCTCACTGTAACACTCTGATATACCCCACACCCCACACTGTAACACTCTGATATATCCCTCACACCTCACACTAACACTCTGATATACCCCACAGCCCTCACTGTACACTCTAATATCCCCCACATCACTCACAGTAACACTCTGATATATCCCACACCCCTCAATGTAACACTCTGATATACACCACACCCCTCACTGTAACACTCTGATATATCCCACAACCCTCACTGTAACACTCTGATATACCCCACACCCCTCAATGTAACGCTTTGATATACCCCACACCCCTCACTGTAACACTCTGATATACCCCACACACCTCACTGTAACACTCTGATATACCCCTCACACCTCACTGTAACACTCTGATATATCCCACACCCCTCACTGTAACACTCTGATATACCCCACACCCCTCACTGTAACACTCTGATATACCCCACACACCTCACTGTAACACTCTGATATACCCCTCACACCTCACTGTAACACTCTGATATATCCCACACACCTCACTGTAACACTCTAATATACCCCACACCCCTCACTGTAACACTCTGATATACCCCACACACCTCACTGTAACACTCTGATATTCCCCAACCCCTCACTGTAACACTCTGATATATCCCACACCCCTCACTGTAACACTCTGATATATCCCACACCCCTCTCTGTAAGACACTTATATATCCCACACACCTCACAGTAACACTCTGATATACCCCACACCCCTCACTGTAACACTCTGATATACTCCACACCCCTGATTATAACACTCTGATATACCCCACACCCCTCACTGTAACACACTGACATACCCCACACCCCGCACTGTAACACTCTGATATACCCCACACACCTCAGTGTAACACTCTGATATACACCACACCCCTCACTGTAACACTCTGATATACCCCACACCCCTGATTGTAACACTCTGATATACCCCACACCCCTCACTGTAACACACTGACATACCCCACACCTCTCACCTTAACACTCTGATATACCCCACACCTCTCACTGTAACATTCTGATATACCCCATACACCTCACTGTAACACTCTGATATATCCCCCAATCCTCAATGTAACACTCTGATATATCCCACACCCCTCACTGTAACACTCTGATATATCCCACACACCTCACTGTAACACTCTGTTATACCCCACACCCCTCACTGCAACACTCTGAGTTATCCCACACCCCTCACTGTAACACTCTGATATACCCCACACCCCTCACTGTAACACTCTGAGTTATCCCACACCCCTCACTGTAACACTCTGAGTTATCCCACACCCCTCACTGTAACACACTGATGTATCCCACACCCCACACTGTAACACTCTGATATATCCCACACCCCACACTGTAACAATCTGATATATCCCACACACCTCACTGTAACACTCTGATATATCCCACATCCCACACTGTAACACTCTGATATATCCCACACACCTCGCTGTAACACTCTGATATATCCCACACCCCACACTGTAACACTCTGATATATCCCACACACCTCACTGTAACTCTCTGATATATCCCACACCCCACACTGTAACACTCTGATATATCCCACACCCCACACTGTAACACTCTGATATATCCCACACACCTCACTGTAACACTCTGATATATCCCACACCCCACACTGTAACACTCTGATATATCCCACACACCTCACTGTAACACTCTGTTATACCCCACACCCCTCACTGCAACACTCTGAGTTATCCCACACCCCTCACTGTAACACTCTGATATACCCCACACCCCTCACTGTAACACTCTGAGTTATCCCACACCCCTCACTGTAACACTCTGTTATACCCCACACCCTTCACTGTAACACTCTGATATATCCCACACCCCTCACTGTAACACTCTGTTATACCCCTCACATGTCACTCTAACACTCTGATATACCCCACACCCCTCACTGTAACACTCTGTTGTACCCCACACATCTCTCTCTAACACTCTGATATACCCCACACATCTCACTGTAACAGTCTGATATATCGGCTCTGCTCCAGACCTCACTCCGTGTGTCTGGTCTTGGGGTTGTGCTGCACACTCCTCGGGGATCTGTTCTTCCCTTTGGCCGTGTGAGGTTTGTGAAGGCAGACCCAGCACCATCAGGGACATGGCTTCACATCAATATGCCCAGCTCGCGAATGATTAAATTTGTTCTGTACTTCTCCCAGTGTATGAGACGCACAGAGCAGAGCTGGTCGGAGGGCGAGCTGGTAAACTAAATCTCTGAAATCTGTGTGAACACAGGCATCGCAAATTCGTAAATAATTCTTTAATAATCATTTCTGGCATTGCTATTTCCTGCAGTCATATATCTGGCAGAGGAGGTTATTTGTAACAGTTTGAGATCGAGATAAATAAGATTTCCTCTTGAGGGGACAATTAACCCTCTCGCCCACGTTTACACTCAGACACCGGGCAGACTGTTCCCCTATCGGAGGGAGGTGGGGGGATTAACCCTCTCACCCACCTCTCCCCCTCATTTACACTCGAAGCGGAATCCAAAGCACGTCCGCAGTCCCCTCAGGGTATAAGATATTATTTTCAAATGGCGCAGCAGCAGACAGATTGAAATTGGAATCAGGGCTAAGTAATAGGTTGCCAGGGGCAACATGTCCAAGTGCCGATACAGGAACAGCTTTCGAGCTGTCACTTGGGCCTCCTGAGGGAGCAAAGGGGCGACAGAATCACACCGGCTGCCCTCTGATCCTTCGCCAGGAACAGGAGGAGGCCATTCAGCCCCTTCTCGAGCCTTTTACACTGGAACAGGAGGAGGCCATTCAGCCCCTTCTCGAGCCTGTTACACAGGAACAGGAGGAGGCCCATTCAGCCCCTTCTCGAGCCTGTTACACAGGAACAGGAGGATGCAGATATTCTGGTCTCTCCATTCCTTGCTTAGACCACACACGGAGCACCGTGCACAGTTCCGGTCTCCGTATCCCCCTCGGTTAGACCACACTCGGAGCACCGTGCACAGTTCCGATCTCCATTTCCCTCGGTTAGACCACACTGGGAGCATCGTGCACAGTTCTGGTCTCCGTATCCCTCGGTTAGACCAAATTGTGAGACCTGTGCACAGTTCTGGTCTCCGTGTCACTCGGTTAGACGACACTCAGAGCACCGTGCACAGTTCCGGTCTCCGTATCCCTCGGTTACACAACACTCAGAGCACCATGCGCAGTTCCGGTCTCCGTATCCCCCTCGGTTAGACCACAAACGGAGCACCGTGCACAGTTCTGGTCTCTGTATCCTCTCGGTTAGACCACACTGGGACCACTGTGCACAGTTCCGGTTTCCGTATCCCCTCGGTTAGACTACACGCGGAGCACCGTGCACAGTTCCGGTCTCCGTATCCCTCGGCTAGACCACACTGGGAGCACCGTGCACAGTTCCAGTCTCCGTAACCCTCGGTTAGACCACACTGGGAGCACCGTACACAGTTCTGGTCTCCGTGTCCCTCTGTTATACCACACTCGGAGCACCGTGCACAGTTCCGGTCTCCCTATCCCTCGGTTAGACCACACTCGGAGGACCGTGCACAGTTACGATCTCCATTTCCCTCGTTTAGACCACGCTGGGAGCACTGTGCACAGTTCCGGTCTCCGTATCCCTCGGTTAGACCACACTGGGAGCACTGTGCACAGTTCCGGTCTCCGTATCCCTCGTTTAGACCACACTCGGAGCGCCGTGCACATTCCGGTCTCCCTATCCCCCTCAGTAAGACCACACTCGGAGCACCGTGCACAGTTTTGGTCTCCGTATCCCTTGGTTAGACCAGATTGTGAGACCCGTGTACAATTCTGGAATCCGTATCACTCGGTTAGACCACACTCGGAGCACCGTGCACAGTTCCGTCTCCGTATCCCCCTCAGTTAGACCACACTCGGAGCACCGTGCACAGTTTTGGTCTCCGTATCCCTTGGTTAGACCAGATTGTGAGACCTGTGTACAATTCTAGAATCCGTATCACTCGGTTAGACCACACTCGGAGCACCGTGCACAGTTCCGGTCTCCGTATCCCTCGGTTAGACCACACTGGGAGCACTGTGCACAGTTCCGGTCTCCGTATCCCTCGGTTAGACCACACTCGGAGCACCGTGCACAGTACCGATCTCCATTTCCCTCGGTTGGACCACACTGGGAGCACCGTGCACAGTTCTGGTCTCCGTGTCACTCGGTTAGACGACACTCAGAGCACCGTGCACAGTTCCGGTCTCCGTATCACTTGGTTACACAACACTCAGAGCACCATGCACAGTTCCGGTCTCCGTATCCCCTCGGTTAGAGCACAAACGGAGCACCGTGCACAGTTCCGGTCTCTGTATCCTCTCGGTTAGACCACACTGGGACCACTGTGCACAGTTCCGGTCTCCGTATCCCTCGGCTAGACCACACTGGGAGCACCGTGCACAGTTCCGGTCTCCGTATCCCTCGGTGAGACCACACTCGGAGCACCGTGCACAGTTCTGGTCTCCGTATCCCTCTGTTAGACTACACGCGGAGCACCGTGCACAGTTCCGGTCTCCGTATCCCTCGGTTAGACCACACTGGGAGCACCGTGCACAGTTCTGGTCTCCTTATCCCTCTGTTATACCACACTCGGAGCACCGTGCACAGTTCTAGTCTTCGTATCCCCCTCGGTTAGACCACACTGGGAGCACCGTGCACAGTTCCGATCTCCATTTCCCTCGGTTAGACCACACTGGGAGCACCGTGCACAGTTCTGGTCTCCGTAACCCTCGGTTAGACCAAATTGTGAGACCTGTGCAGAGTTCTGGTCTCCGTGTCACTCGGTTAGATGACACTCAGAGCACCGTGCACAGTTCCGGTCTCCGTATCCCTTGGTTACACAACACTCAGAGCACCGTGCACAGTTCCGGTCTCCGTATCCCCCTCTGTTAGACCACAAACGGAGCAACGTGCACAGTTCCGGTCTCCGTATCCCCTCGGTTAGAGTACACTCGGAGCACCGTGCACAGTTCCGGTATCCGTAACCCTCAGTTAGACCACACTCGGAGCACTGTGCACAGTTCCGGTATCCGTATCCCTCGGATAGACCACACTCGGAGCACTGTGCACAGTTCCGGTCTCCGTATCCCTCGGTTAGACCACACTCGGAGCACCGTGCACAGTTCTGGTCTCCGTATCCCTCGGTTAGACCACACTGGACGCACCGTGCACAGTTCCGGTCTCCGTATCCCTCGGTTAGACCACACTGGGAGCACCGTGCACAGTTCCGTCTCCGTATCCCTCGGTTAGACCACACTCGGAGCACCGTGCACAATTCCGGTCTCCGTATCCCCCTCGGTTAGACCACACTCGGAGGACCGTGCACAGTTCCGGTCTCCGTATCCCTCGGTTAGACCACACTCGGAGCACCGTGCACAGTTTTGGTCTCCGTATCCCTTGTTTAGACCAGATTGTGAGACCTGTGCACAATTCTGGAATCCGTATCACTCGGTTAGACCACACTCGGAGCCCCGTGCACAGTTCCGGTCTCCGTATCCCTCGGTTAGACCACACTGGGAGCACCGTGCACAGTTCCGTCTCCGTATCCCCCTCAGTTAGACCACACTCGGAGCACCGTGCACAGTTTTGGTCTCCGTATCCCTTGGTTAGACCAGATTGTGAGACCTGTGCACAATTCTGGAATCCGTATCACTCGGTTAGACCACACTCGGAGCACCGTGCACAGTTCGGTCTCCGTATCCCTCGGTTAGACCACACTGGGAGCACCGTGCACAGTTCCGGTCTCCGTATCCCTCGGTTAGACCACACTCGGAGCACCGTGCACAGTACCGATCTCCATTTCCCTCGGTTGGACCACACTGGGAGCACCGTGCACAGTTCCGGTCTCCGTATCCCTCGGTTACACAACACTCAGAGCACCATGCACAGTTCCGGTCTCCGTATCCCCTCGGTTAGACCACAAACGGAGCACCGTGCACAGTTCCGGTCTCTGTATCCTCTCGGTTAGACCACACTGGGACCACTGTGCACAGTTCCGGTCTCCGTATCCCCTCGGTTAGACCACACTCGGAGCACGGTGCACAGTTCCGGTCTCCGTATCCCTCGGCTAGACCACACTGGGAGCACCGTGCACAGTTCCGGTCTCCGTATCCCTCGGTTAGACCAAATTGTGAGACCTGTGCACAGTTCCAGTCTCCGTCTCCCTCAGTTAAACCACACTGGGAGCGCCGTGCACAGTTCTGGTCTCCGTTACCCTCGGTTAGGCCACACTGGGAGCACCGTGCACAGTTCTGGTTTCCGTATCCCTCGGTTAGACCAAATTGTGAGACCTGTGCACAGTTCTGGTCTCCGTGTCACTCGGTTAGACGACACTCGGAGCACCGTGCACAGTTCCGGTCTCCGTATCCCTCGGTTACACAACACTCAGAGCACCATGCACAGTTCTGGTCTCCGCATCCCTCAGTTAGACCACACTGGGAGCACCGTGCACAGTTCTGGTCTTCGTATCCCCCTCGGTTAGACCACACCCGGAGCACTGTGCACAGTTCCGGTCTCCGTATCCCTCGGTTAGACCACACTGGGAGCACCGTGCACAGTTCTGGTCTTCGTATCCCCCTCGGTTAGACCACACTCGGAGCACCGTGCACAGTTCCAATCTCCGTTTCCTTCGGTTAGACCAAATTGTGAGACCTGTGCACAGTTCAGGTCTCCGTGTCACTCGGTTAGACGACACTCAGAGCACCGTGCACAGTTCCGGTCTCCGTATCCCTCGGTTAGACCACACTGGGAGCACCGTGCACAGTTCCGGTCTCCGTATCTGCTCGGTTAGACCACACTCGGAGCACCGTGCACTGTTCCAGTCTCCGTAACCCTCAGTTAAACCACACTGGGAGCGCCGTGCACTGTTCCGGTCTCCGTTACCCTCGGTTAGGCCACACTGGGAGCACCGTGCACAGTTCTGGTTTCCGTATCCCTCGGTTAGACCAAATTGTGAGACCTGTGCACAGTTCTGGTCTCCGTGTCACTCGGTTAGACGACACTCGGAGCACCGTGCACAGTTCCGGTCTCCGTATCCCTCAGTTACACAACACTCAGAGCACCATGCACAGTTCTGGTCTCCGTATCCCTCAGTTAGACCACACTGGGAGCACCGTGCACAATTCTGGTCTCCGTATCCCTCTGTTAGACCACACTCGCAGCACCGTGCACAGTTCTGGTCTTCGTATCCCCCTCGGTTAGACCACACTCGGAGCACCGTGCACTGTTCCAGTCTCCGTAACCCTCGGTTAGACCACACGCGGAGCACCATGCACAGTTCCGGTCTCTGTATCCCTCGGTTAGACCACATTCGGAGCACCATTCACTGTTCCGGTCTCCGTATCCCTCGGTTAGACTACACTCGGAGCACCGTGCACAGTTCCAGTCTCCGTATCCCTCGGTTAGACTACACTCGGAGCGCCGTTCACAGTTCCAGTCTCCGTATCCCTCTGTTAGACCACACTCAGAGCACCGTGCACAGTTCCAGTCTCCGTAACCCTCGGTTAGACCACACTCAGAGCACCGTGCACAGTTCTGGTCTCCATATCCCTCTGTTAGACCACACTGGGAGCACCGTGCACAATTCCGGTCTCCGTAACCCTCGGTTAGACCACACTGGGAGCACCGTGCACAGTTCTGGTTTCCGTATCCCTCGGTTAGACCAAATTGTGAGACCTGTGCACAGTTCTGGTCTCCGTGTCACTCGGTTAGACGACACTCAGAGCACCGTGCACAGTTCCGGTCTCCGTATCCCTCGGTTAGACCACACTGGGAGCACCGTGCACAGTTCCGACCTCCGTTTCCCTCGGTTAGACCACACTGGGAGCAGCGTGCACAGTTCTGGTCTCTGTATCCCTCGGTTAGACCAAATTGTTAGACCTGTGCACAGTTCTGGTCTCCGTATCCCTCTGTTAGACCACACTCGGAGCACCGTGCACAGTTCCGGTCTCCGTATCCCTCAGTTAGACCACACTGGGAGCACCGTGCACAGTTCTGGTCTCCGTATCCCTCTGTTAGACCACACTCGGAGCACCGTGCACAGTTCCGGTCTCCGTTTCCCTCGGTTAGACTACACTCGGAGCACCGTGCACAGTTCCGGTCTCTGTATCCCTCGGTCAGACCACACT